>NW_011494881.1:8243779-8257770 GCF_000754665.1 Bison bison bison | reverse complement strand
GACTCGAAGTCTGCTGCAGTGCTGGGGCACCAATTTTAGGAGAGGCAGAAGATCTGAAGAAGCTAGAACCAATCCTAAAGAATATTCTTACATATAATAAAGAACTCCCATTTGATGTTCAGCCTGTCCCTTTAAGAAGAACTTTAGCACCTGGTGCAGAAGAGAATTCGGAATTTGAAGAAGATGAAGAAGAGGGTGGTGCTGGAGCAGGGTCTCCTGATTTCTTTCCTGCCAGAGCTCCCAGTACTTAATTACCAAGGCTGCCATCAGAACCAGGAACGACGTTACTACCAGAATTGAGAAAACTGGCCTAAAAGATGCCAGGCAATGCACTGATCCCTATATCACAGTTAGGGTAAAAGACCTGAATGGCACAAATTTAACTCCTGTGCAAGATACTCCTGTGGCTTCAAGAACAGGAGATACATATGCTCATTTTAATGTAGACATTGAGCTCCAGAAGCATGTTGAAAAATTAACCAAAGGTGCAGCTATTTTTTTTTAATTCAAACACTACAAGCCTAAAGAAAGGTTTACCAGCACCGAGTGTTTTGCTTTCATGGAGATGGCTGAAATTAAACCTGGGCCAACTGTAACAGAACTATACAAGAAACCCACTGACTTTAAAAGAAAGAAATTGCAATTATTGTCCAAGAAACCATTTTATCTTCATCTGCATCAAACTTTCCACAAGGAATGATCCTGACATGAGCACCCTGGAACTTCTGTGAATCTCACCACTCCATAGAATCCATCATAGCTCTGTGTAGCATACACACCCCTCAATAGGCAGGAAGCAAGCCGGACACAGGTTGACAGACCAGAGTGAGTTCATTACAAGCTTTAGCACAGAATTCAAAGTCCAGCATCACTGACGAAACAGACTCCTTTGGATACAGCTTTATTGTAGATCTTGAAACATTTTCACTTTCTTATTAATTGTGCAATTAATAGTCTCTTTTCTAATCTACGACTACTCCCACCCTGCTTCCTGGAACAACACTGTTGTGGGTGGGATGTTCTTGTCTTCGAACGTAATATAGCAGTAAGAATGTGCTAGAATGTCCATTTCTGCTCCAATATGCTCTTTAGCAAACTTTGGGTTGATGTGGGGAGGAGAGCATGAGACTGCGTTAGAGGAAATGGGACCAATTATGCTGCCCAAGGTCAGTTTGGAAGTTTATAGCCTGCTCCTTAGAGACAGCCTCAATTCACCCCGATCTCATGGCTTTCCTGCCTAGAAATCATGTGCCTTGGCCAGTCTCCCACATGGGAGTATTTGCAGGTTGTAGCTGGGATTTTTCCAGATGACCAGATTGTTCTTCTGAAAGTGACCATATTTTTACTCATGTTGATTAGCTTTTTTCCTATATCATATTGTTACTCTTTCTGATAGTGATTCTAGAGTTAATGATGAAAGCATCTCAGAATAATTACAAATTCTTAGTGGAGTTATAATGTCTTCTAAATCATGTAATCTGAAAATAATTTGAGTCAGATGCTAATGAGATATTGCAGGAATAACTGCTATTTTTCTGACAACTGATTATGAAACCTTAAAACCTGCATACCTCTTCTACAGTGATGAGTATGCAAATCTGGAGATATTCTATTTTTTTTAATATAGGTGGATAGTATTGCAATTTATTTCCTATTTAGATATACTGACATTCATCCATATGGAAATATACAAGTCATTAGATTATTATAATATGACTATTTACATTCTTTTGACTTAATAATGGAGCCCAGATAAAACTTTCATAGTACATACACAGTGGATATTTTACACAGAACAAGAAGATTTGGGGTGGATGTTCTGTGGGTCAGACGTGGAGCCCACATGTTTAATATTCATTGTTTTAAATGACCAATGCTAGAATGCACAAAATGCAGTGCCAGTACGTGGCCTATTTTTAAATGAGTGTAACAAGCCTTACCTTGGACAACAGGTATCTCCTCATGGTAAGGAGCAGTGGCTGCATTTTGCTGGAGCAGCCGTGAAGAGATACCCCACGTCCAAGGTAAGAGAAATCCAAGTAAGACGGTAGGTGTTGCGAGAGGGCATCAGAGGGCAGACACACTGAAACCATAATCACAGAAAACTAGTCAATCTAATCACACGGACCACAGCCTTGTGTAACTCAATGAAACTAAGCCATGCCCTGTGGGGCCACCCAAGACGGACGGGTCATGGTGGAGAGATCTGACAGAATGTGGTCCCCTGGAGAAGGGAATGGCAAACCACTTCAGTATTCTTGTTTTGAGAACCCCATGAAGAGTACGAAAAGGAAAAATGATAGGATACTGAAAGAGGAACTCCCCAGGTCGGTAGGAGCCCAACATGCTACTGGAGATAAATGGAGAAATAACTCCAGAAAGAATGAAGGGATGGAGCCAAAGCAAAACAATACCCAGCTGTGGATATGACTGGTGATAGAAGCAAGGTCCAATGCTGTAAAGAGCAATATCACATAGGAACCTGGAATGTCAGGTCCATGAATCAAGGCAAATTGGAAGTGGTCAAACGGAGATGGCAAGAGGGAATGTCGACATTCTAGGAATCAGTGAACTAAAATGGACCAGAACAGGTGAATTTAACTCAGATGACCATTATATCTACTACTGTGGGCAGGAATCCCTTAGAAGAAATGGAGTAGCCATCATAGTCAACAAAAGAGTCTGAAATGCAGTACTTGGATGCAATCTCAAAAACAACAGAATGATCTTTGTTCGTTTCCAAGGCAAACCATGCAATATCACGGTAAACCAACTCTATACCCCGACCAGTAAGGCTGAAGAAGCTGAAGTTGAACAGTTCTATGAAGACCTACAAGACCTTCTAGAACTAACACCCAAAAAAGATGTCCTTTTCATTATAGGGGACAGGAATATAAAACTAGGAAGTCAATAAACATCTAGAGTAACAGGCAAATTTGGTCTTGGAGTACAGAATGAAGCAGGGCAAAGGCTAATAGAGTTCTGCCAAGAGAATCCACTGGTCATAGGACACACCCACTTCCAACAACACAAGAGAAGACTCTACACATGGACATCACCAGATGGTCAACACGGAAATCAGGTTGATTATATTCTTTGCAGCCAAAGATGGAAAAGCTCTATACAGTCAGCAAAAGGAAGACCAGGAGTGACTGTGGCTCAGATCATGAACTCCTTATTGCCAAATTCAGACTTAAATTGAAGAAAGTGGGGAAAACCACTAGACCTTTCAGGTATGACCTAAATCAAATCCCTTATGAATATACAGTGGAAGTGAGAAACAGATTTAAGGGACTAGATCTGATAGAGTGCCTGATAAACTATGGACGGAGGTTCATGACACTGTATACAAGACAGGAATCAAGACGATCCCCAAGAAAAAAAATGCAAAAAAGCAAAATGGCTGTCTGAGGAGGCCTTACAAATAGCTGTGAGAAGAAGAGAAGCGAAAAGCAAAGGAGAAAAGGAAAAATATAAGCATCTGAATGCAGAGTTTCAAAGACTAGTAAGGAGAGATGAGAAAGCCTTCCTCAGCAATCAATGCAAAGAAATAGAGGAAAACAATAGAATGGGAAAGACTGGAGATCTCTTCAAGAAAATGAGAGATACCAAGGGAACATTTCATGCAAAGATGGGCTCGATAGAGGACAGAAATGGTATGGACCTAACAGAAGCATAAGATATTAAGAAGAGGTGGCAAGAATACACAGAACTGTACAAAAAAGATCTTCATGACACAGATAATCACGATGGTGTGATCATTCACACTCACCTAGAGCCAGACATCCTGGAATGTGAAGTCAAGTGGGCCTTAGAGCATCATTACAAACAAAGCTAGTGGAGGTGATGGAATTCCAGTTGAGCTATTTCAAATCCTGAAAGATGATGGATTCTTTACCACTGACCCACCAGAGAAGCTCCCGTGACAAGCCCAGATAGCATATTAAAAAACAAAGATACCACTTTATCAACAAAGCATGTGAGATGAGTGCAATTGTGCAGTAGTTTGAGCATTCTTTGGTATTGCCTTTCTTTGGGATCAGATCTGATCTGATGCTAATGCTAAATCTAGGGATTTTTCTAAAATGTTCTATAACTTACATTACAAATGATTCCTCAAAACACAGGATTAAAAATACCCAAAATATCACATAAGGAGTGTCACTTAAAATCAATATTTGTGGATATTCAGTTCAGTTCAGTTCAGTCGCTCAGTCATGTCCGACTCTCTGCGACCCCATGAATTGCAGCACACCAGGCCTCCCTGTCCATCACCAACTCCTGGAGTTCACTCAGACTCACATCCATCGAGTCAGTGATGCCATCCAGCCATCTCATCCTCTGTCGTCCCCTTCTCCTGCCCCTAATCCCTCCCAGCATCAGACTTTTCCAATGAGTCAACTCTTCACATGAAGTGGCCAAAGTACTGGAGTTTCAGCTTTAGCATCATTCCTTCCAAAGAAATCCCAGGGTAATTCTACAACAAGTATAAAGATACTCTCTAATTTTTTTTTTTGGCCAGCTTCATGGCATGCAGGATCTCAGTTGTTCAAGCAGGGATCAAAACCATGTCCCCTTCATTGGAAGCATGGAGTCCTAACCACTGGCCTGCCAGGAAATTTCCACAACTTTTATTCAAGGTCATTGTACTTTTACTTTTCAATGTGTTCTAATTACACAAAACCTATATTGTTATAAAAAGAATTTCATCCTGAGATATTCCAGCCACAGCCTATCACATTTTTTAGTGTAACGTATGGGGATGAGAAGGAAAACATTCAGACTGCTCATGAGTCAAAGGTGAAAAGTGAAAGTAAAAGTCGTTCCATCGTGTCCGACTCTTTGTGACCCCATGGACTACACAATTGGTGGAATTCTCCAGGCCAGAATACTGGAGTGGGCAGCCTTTCCCTTCTCCAAGGGATCTTCCCAACCCAGGGATCGAACCTAGGTCTCCCATACTGCAGGCAGATTCTTTACCAGCTGAGCCACAAGGGAAGCCCAAGAATACTGGAGTGGGTGGCCTATCCCTTCTCCAGCGGATCTTCCCGACCCAGGAATCAAACTGGGGTCTCCTGAACTGCAGGCGGATTCTTTACCAACTGAGCTATCAGAGGGAGAGTCAAAGGTAAAAGTATGCAAATGTGATATAAAATATGTATTTGTCTCCTTTCATCAAATTCTAGCCACTAGCACAATATTTTCTGGTTATATTATCTACCTATAAAAAATGCCTCAGTTCAAAATACAAGTCTGCTACTTACTAACCATGAGACCCTGCACTACTTCTATAAAGAGCCATTAACTCAAAAACAATCAAGGGTCTCCTATTTAACTGTAGGTACCTGCTAACAAAGTAGTCAGCCAGTGTTTGCCTGTTCATCTCTTTCTCCCTTTTTCTATATCCAAGCATGTGCATGCATGCATACTCACACACACACACTACGACAGAAGGACATGAGACCTCCAGATCGAGGCAAAAATGGCAGCAAGAGAAATATCTTAGTGCTGCCTTTTTGAGCACCAGTCCTCAGGGGACAGTGCAGTAAGGACAGGATGCTACTAGTGCCAGCGAAGTGCATCAGAGGACAGTAATTCCAAAATTTAGAAACCGATCTACATGCGGCAGCTGTTCCAAAGTGAAAGATTATTCATTACTATAGTATTACAGACAGTCCTTGACTTAGGATGGCTTGGTCTACAATTTTTGGACATTATGATGGTGGGAAAGCTATACTCATGCCTGGTAGTCCAGTGATTTGACTCCACGCTTCAATCTCTGGTCAGGGAACAAAAATCCCACATATGGCCGTGGACAAAAAGAGAAAGAAACTACTATGAATTCTGAATTTTCCCCAGGCTAGCAATGTTGTTCAGTCACTCAGTAATGTCCGACTCTTTGCAACCCCATTAACTGCAGCACACCAGGCTACCCTGCCCATCACCATCTCCCAGAGCTTGCTCCAACTCATGTCCATTGAGTCAGTGATGCCATCCAACCATCTCATCCTCTGTCATCCCCTTCTCTTTCTGCCTTCAGTCTTTCCCAGCATCTGGGTCTTTTCTAATGAGTTGGAACCTTGCATCAGGTGGCCAAAGTTTTGGAGCTTCAGCTTCATCATCAGTCCTTCCAATGAATATTCAGGGCTGGATTTCCTTTAGAATTGACTGGTTTGATCTCCTTGTAGTCCAAGGGACTCTCAAGAGTCTTCTCCAACACCACAGTTCAAAAGCATCAATTCGGCTCTCAGCCTTCTTCATTGTCCAACTGTCACATCCATACACGACTACTGGAAAAACCATAGCTTTGACTAGACGGACCTTTGTCAGCAAAGTAATGTTTCTGCTTTATAATATGCTGTCTAGGTTTGTCATTGCTTTTCTTCCAAGGAACAAGCATCTTTTGATTTCATGGCTGCCGTCACCGTATGCAGGGATTTTGGAGCCCAAGAAAATAAAGTTTGTCACTGTTTCCATTGTTTCCCTATCTATTTGCCATGAAGCGATGGGAGCAGATGCCATGATCTTAGGTTTTTTGAATGTTGAGTTTTTAAGCCAGGGTGTTCACTCTCCTCTTTCACCTTCATCAAGAGGCTCTTTAACTCCTCTTTGTTTTCTGTCATAAGGGTGGTGTCATCTGCATATCTGAGGTTACTGATATTTCTCCTGGAAATCTTGATTCCAGCTTCTGATTCATACAGCCCAGCATTTCTCAGTAAGTTGTATAATAACTCTCTCTAGATGCTGGGCAACTGCAAGTTGAGTGAAGTTTTAGTTACTTACTGCAGTGTTCTGCTTGGACTTAAAAAAATGCATTACAAATGCATATCGTAAACATAATCACAAAAAATGGAAGCAGTGGATGAAAAACGAGAAGCAATAACATACCTAGTAACTCACCTGCAAATAGATCTTTCCCGTCAATACAATAGTTGCTTTTACTTAGATTAAAAAACAATATAAAATAAAATGGAGCAATGCCATGAAATTCAGGAGCTACATGGACCACAGAAATCAAGTCTAAAATAATTATCTATTTTATAATTATCTAGCTGATCCTGTTCACAGCACCAGTTGTCTTGCTGTTCACACTGAGCACACTGTTCACTGAACCCAGGGTAGGTGAGGCAGGAGCTAAGAGGCTGGAAGAAGACTCGAGGAGACGCAGGAACTGCTGCTGTGCTTAGTTGCTCAGTAGTGTCCGGCTCTTTGAGATCACATGGACTATAGCCCGCCAGGCTCCTCTGTCCATGGGCATTATTCAGGCATAAATACTGGAGTGGGTTGCCATATCCTCCTCCAGGGGATCTAACCAACCCAGGGATTGAACCCAGCTCTATTACATTGCAGGAGGATTCCACACCATCTGAGCCACCACTGAAGCCCAAGAATACTGGAGTGGGTACCCTATCCCTTCTCCAGGGGATCTTCCCAACCCGGGAATCATACCAGGGTCTCCTGCACTGCAGGCAGATTCTGTACCAGCTGAGCTACCAGGGAAGCCCAGGAACTACAGACACGTTTATTCTCACCTGGCTGGCACAGCAGCCATAACACAGCCTCTCTCCTGGCTGATGCAGCAGCTATAACATAACCATAACATAATTATAACATAGCAAAAACATAGTCCCATATAACATATCTACGATGTAGCTCCAATGTAGCCATGATGCAGAAGCAGCCAGGGCTTTCATGGTGAAGCTCATGTAGGCATATGGCACAAAGCCCCCATGACCAAGCGAGTACCTCGTGATACACATGTGCAGTGTTATAAATGACCTCAGCTGTTACACAGCTGTGCAAAGTCATTGTTTCCAGAATATGGGGCGAGAGGGCGTGAGAGCGTGGGGCAACAGAGCCTGACTGGCACCATCTTGTTAATTTCCCCACAATAATCATATCTAATTAATTATGAAGTATTATTAAATTATTAAATAGTTGAATCACTTGCCCAAGATCACTCAGCTACTTGCTGGCAGAGCATGGAGTAGATTTTCTACTTTGTGAGTTCCCATCAGGCCTTTGACTGTTTCTATCATCCCAGATATTTATAAAGTTTTCCATAAGACTATACAAATAATGTCTTCAGCTCTAAATAGCCATAAAAGAGTTAAAGTTCATCATGTTTTTGATACGATATGACATTCATTTAAAAACAATAATTCTTTTCATACCTACTTTAGGACTCCATGGATAATTATCAAAGCATACTAAGGATGAAGGAACTGTGTTATAGGGGTATCTTTACTATTTATAAAGGAATTGTATTGAGGCCCAGAGATGCAATTTATCCAGCTAAAAAAACTCACATAGGCACTAGAATATTTCTGTGAGAGTCAATGAAGCTGTGCATGTGATTCATTTCAGGGCAGCATAGGATTTGCTGAACGGATAAGAATATAGAAATTACCAGCTTGCCTCTGGCAGTAAACTTACTCCAGATGCTCAAGAGAATGATGAGTTCATTTTTTCCTATTCCCATATGAAACTTCTGCTTAACAGTGGTAATCAGTAGAAAAACTAAAAAAGCCAAAGGTTTACTTGCCTGCATTACAAGTCTTACACTAATTTGTTAAATACATATTTTGACCACTATTTTAAAGTGAGGATTTTTTGAAAAAGGAAAACTTTTTTAATGTAGAATGATTAACAGTGTTTATAAAATCTTACTTCTTCTCCATACATAAAAATTTTTATGTATGTAATCCAGAAAAACTATTTTTTTAATCCCTAAGGAACTCTATACACAAAATTAGACATTTCAAAAACAAGATTGCTTCTTTAAAACATTATGAAACACTTTTATAATTTGTATTTAAGTGATTTTAGTGTTCTCAGTTTTCAAGAATTTTTTTTAAAGGAAAAAAAATGTAAGAAATGTATCTCAGAAGTCAACTGATTAGAGACTGGAAATCAGTGAAAATTTAGACTAGCTTGCAGTAACTACAAGCTAATTAAACAATTACATTGGATTAGGCCAATCCATGTTAAATTACACACTATTATGACTTAAAAGCATTTATCAATATGCAACAAACTGTCAATATAAAAATTTAAACTATCAGAGAAAAATCTAAATGATACATAAATTCAACTAAAAATATATTTAACATTATAGTATTTCTCCATGCCAGAAGATCACATTATAAGATATAACTATTCAATATAATAAAAATCCAGTGTTTAGGAAACTTCAAATCACTATTTTTAAATTCATTTTATGACATGAAAATAAGGGAAATGAATTTACAA
The DNA here is from genome assembly GCF_000754665.1 of Bison bison bison. NCBI lineage: Eukaryota > Metazoa > Chordata > Mammalia > Artiodactyla > Bovidae > Bison > Bison bison. The sequence continues at coordinate 8,248,518 of NW_011494881.1, read as the reverse complement.
CTCGAAAAATAACAGAACTTTCAAAATACAATGAAACAATATTATTAAATATTTCTTTGACGGCCTTAGTAAAAACAAGCTGAGTTTTATAGAAAAAGTAGGAAACAATTTGTGGACTAGTATACTGATTCATGGAAATAAAATAATGAGACAAATCTCACATTTTCATATCAATAGTTCTGATACTTTTATATAAAAATATTTATGTTTGTCTAGAAGAACCACACCTTACATCAAAAGCTACAAACAGATTGAATGTAAAATGGTGGGAAGTGATGTATCATGCAAATATCCAGAAGAGACCTGAAATGGCTATTGTAATGAAAAAACAGACATAAAAATTAATTAGGTAACTCAGATAAGATGGGTAATATAATGAATAGAATGACCACAAACTACTGAAACTGACTCACGAATAAACACGTAATCTTTAGAAACCAATACAACTAGTGAAGTAATTAGTAATCAAAAACTACCCACAAACGAAAAAGATCAGATGACTTCACCACTGAATTCTAACAAATATTTAAAGAAGAATTTTAAAATTCTCCACAGATTCTTCCAAAAAACAGAAAAAAAAGACAAACCCCAATTCATTTTATAGAGCAGTATTACCACGATACCAAACCACAGACAGAAATAAGGTAATTACAGACCAATACGTCTTATGAATATAATGTAAAAATCCTCAGTAAAACATTAGCAAAAACAAATCCAGCAATGTATAAAAATGAATTATATAATATATCCAATGAGATTTAATCCCAGGAATGCAAGATTGGCTTAACATCTCAAAACCAACTAATGTTATATATCATATCAACAGTATAGAAAACAAAACTCATATGCTTATGACAACAAACGCAGAAAAGACACCTGGCAAATCTAACACTGTTTCAAGTTTAACAGATTCAACAAACTAGTAATAGACAGGAACTTCTTGAATATGATAAAGAACATTTAAGAAAAATACACAGTAAATATCACTGTGAATGACAGGATACTTGGCCCTCAGACAAGGAACAACACAAGGATGTTTACTCTCATCACTTCAACATTATACTAGATCCCTGCTTATTTAACTTATATGCAGAGTGCCTCATTTGAAAGCCCAGGCTGGATGAAGCACAAGCTGGAATCAAGATTGCTGGGAGAAACAGCAACAATCTCAGATACGCAGATGATACCACTTTAATGACAGAAAGTGAAGAGGAACTAACAAGCCTCTTGATGAAGGAGAAAGAAAAGAGTAAAAAAGCTGGCTTAAAACAACATTCAAAAAACAAAGATCATGGCATCTGGTCCTATCACTTCATGGCAAACAGATGGGGAGAATGTGGAAACAGTGTCAGATTTCATTTTCTTGAGCTCCAAAATCAGTACGGATGGTGACTGCAGCCACAAAATTAAAAGATGCTTGCACCTCAGAAGAATAACTATGACAAACCTAGACAGTGTATGAAAAAGTAGAGACATCACTTTGTCAACAAAGGTCTGTACAGTCAAAGCTATGGTTTTTCCAATAGTCATGTATGGATGTGAGAGCTGGACCATGAAGAAGGCTGAGTGTCGAAGAACTGACGCTTTCAAACTGTGGTGCTGGAGAAGACCCCTCAGGGTCCCTTGGACAGCAAGGAGATCAATCCAGTCACTCCTATAGGAAATCAATCCTGAATATTCATTGGAAAGACTGACATTGAAGCTGAAGCTTCAATACTTTGGCCACCTGATGTGAACAGCTGACTAATTGGAAAAGACCCTGATGCTGGGAAAAACTGAGGGCAAGAGGAGAAGCGGGCAACAGAGGATGAAATGGCTGGATGACATCACTGTATTCAATGGACAAGAGCAAACTCAGGGAGATAGTAAAGGACAGAGAAGACTGGGGTGCTGCAGTTCATAGGGTCACAGGAGTCAGACACAACTTAGCCACTAAACAACAACAAAGAGGCACTAGTCAAGGCAAGTAGGCAAAAGAAACAAATAAACAAATGGGTTCCAAACTGGAAAGGAAGAAGGAAAAGTATTTGTACTGTGTTGACCAAAAAGTTTGTTTGGGTTTTTCTGTACAATGTTATGGAACACTCAAATGAACTTTTTGGCCAAACTAATAGATAACATATTTAGTACATTGAAAACCGTAGGGAATTCACTGAAAAATATAAGAACTTAGTTCAGAAATATTAGAAATGAGTTCAGAAAAGCTACGGGAAATAAGATCAAAATTTAAATAATGAATTCTATCTCTATACACTTGCAATGAACAACTGAAAAATGAAATTTAAAAAGTAATTCAATTTACAATAACACCAAAATGAAAAAATATGGACGTCCTTGGTGGTCCAGTCGTTAAGAGTCTGCTGGTCAATGCAGGGAACACGGGTTTCATCTCTCTTCTGGGAAATTCCCACATGCTTGGGAGCAACTAGGCCCATGAGCCCAATAATGAGCCTGTGCTCTAGATCCCTCGGGGCACAACTACCGAGCCCACAAGCAGAAACTACTCAAGCCCACGCGCCTAGAGCCTGTGCTCCACAACAAGAACTACCACAATGAAAAGCCCGGCACTGCAGTGAGAGCAGCCCCCACTTGCCGCGGCCAGAGAAAGCTTGCACACAGCAATGAAGACCCAGCACAGCCAAAAACAAATTATTTTTTTAAATAAAATATATTTGGAAATACTTTCTTTTAACGTGAAAAACTTCTGAAAACTATAAAACACTGTTGAAAGAATTTAAAGATCTAAACAAATGAAAAAACATCCCACTTTTTCAGAGTCAGAAGACTTCACACAGTTAATATGGCCAGCAATACCCACATTGATCCTAATCAGAGTCCAAGCTGTATTTTTTGTAGAAATGTGCAAGCTGACTCCAAAATTCATGTGGAAAACACATGAAGGAGAACCAGAGAGTGATAGCTGAAGAGTATGGGGTTTCTTTTTGAAGTAATAAAAAGGTACCAAAATTGACACTGGTGGTGGCCACACATATTTGTGAATATAGGGAAAACCATGGAACTGTACCCTTTCAATGATTAAAAGTCTGGCAGACGAACTATACCTCAATAAAATTATTTTTTTGAAGTAGCATGAGAACAAAGGTTTAAAAAGTTAAAGCACAGTTTTAAAAGTACCAAAGAGTGGTAAAATTTGTGCTAAGTACATATTTTACGGTTCTGAGTCTTTTAAAATTTGAAAATACCCATATAGCAACAATTAACTATAACAGCACAAACTGAGCGTGCTAGTCTTGCATTTTTCATAAGTAAACAACTGTCAAACAATTTTCAATAAAATGACAGTCAAATAAATACATATACAAAACCCCAAGAATAGTTACTTGTGTTATGTAAGGAGCTGCATGACATGGGGAACTATTAGGAGAGCTAACACATGGTGGATTTTCCAATAAGTCAGTCCAAACATATATAAAACTCTGAAGAGGCCACAAATAGCAAAACAAAACCAGAGACAGCAAGAAACAAAAGTAATAATTTCCAAAATTATTTCAATGTACACAATATAGTATGGCAAGTGTAAGAAATCTTGGGAAAAGGATGATAAAAATTAAAATTTAAATGTTAAAAAAACAAAATTAGGACATTGCATCAAATATACTTGTGTTAGTATACTATAAAAGGAAGAAAAAAACTGTAACTTCGGATATCACAAAGGCCATGTGTGTGCATGCTAAGTCACTTAAGTCGTGTCCAACTCTTTGCAACCGTTTGGACTACAGCCCACCAGGGTTCTCTCTCCATGTGATTCTCCAGGCAAGAATACTGGAGTGGGTTGCCATGACCTCCTCCAGGGGTTCTCCTCAACCCAGGGATAGAACCCACATCTCTTATGTTCCCTGCATTTTCAGGCAGGTTCTTTACCAGTGGTGCCACCTGGGAACTGCACCTTTGGATATCACAAAGGCCAGAGCACAAGAAAATGAGGACAAATGTTCATCATTCAGGCCAGTCATAAAATTTTTCTTATTTTAAATTTCTGACATAAAGGATAATGGTGTATGTCTAATGAATAGTTTATTAAGAGATATTTCTTATGGAAGAAGGTTGTACTGTTTTTTTAAAAAAGCATTTGAAAGACAGTGTCCAATGTTCTGCATATCACATTAATCCTGGTATAATTAGCAAATGGACAATTAAATTGCTCTTACAAAAATCTGACAGTGTATTTTAATTTTTCAAAATTATATACAATACTTAAAATTCATAATACATAACATGTAATAAAAGTGATTAAAACAGTAAGAAAGCACATGAGTAGAAAAAAATTCTCCCACAAATAGTAATTTCTTAGTTTTCCTCCCCTGGCTGCCAGTTTTATATATTTTCTTCCAGAATTTCCAGTGTTATGTTTATTTATTTCTTGACTCTATTTTGATCCCCTGGTCTTTAATCTATTGTATCTAGATATACACAATAAAACTATATATTCTAGACTTCCCAGAATAATCCATATTTCTACTCACTTTATCAAAACAAATGGTACATAGGCCCTCATTTTCATAAAAGATGAAAATGCTTAGTTTTGAATAGTAGTAGAGTTCCCAAGGAGAAGGCAATGGCACCCCACTCCAGTACTCTTGCCTGGAAACTCCCATGGACGGAGGAGCCTGGTAGGCTGCAGTCCATGGGGTCGAGAAGAGTCGGACACGACTGAGCAACTTCACTTTTACTTTTCACTTTCATGCACTGGAGAAGGAAATGGCAACCCACGCCAATGT
>NW_011494881.1:8238050-8243679 GCF_000754665.1 Bison bison bison | reverse complement strand
TCCAGTACTCTTGCCTGGAAACTCCCATGGACGGAGGAGCCTGGTAGGCTGCAGTCCATGGGGTCGAGAAGAGTCGGACACGACTGAGCAACTTCACTTTTACTTTTCACTTTCTGCATTAGAGAAGGAAATGGCAACCCACGCCAGTGTTCTTGCCTGGAGAATCCCAGGGATGGGGGAGCCTGGTGGGCTGCCGTCTATGGGGTGGCACAGAGTCAGACATGACTGAAGCGACTTAGCAGCAGCAGCAGCAGAGTTCCCAAACTAGGAACCAGAATACATCTTCTGAAACCTGGTTCAAACAATATTTTTAGAATGAAAAGTCACTAGGTGCAGAAATAAAAACTATCATACTTGTCAAAGTGTCAAAAAGTGTATGAGAATATAGGGAAATAACCAAGTTTTTCCTCATATAATATAAGCAGTGCAAAATTCTGACACACGATGAAACACTGAAAACATTTCCTTAGATAATTAACCATTATCATATACCTTTTTCTTTTCATCATACCAAAAAACACTATTTATTTTCTGGTCAGTAGATTTGAATCCTAAAATTATACTTAATAAATATAAATTGACAAATACTTTTTTTAATCATAGATAATTTATAGTAATAGAATATGTTAATATCAGCTCAAATAGTTTAAATTTCCTCATATGCAGGTGAAAAATGGTCCTCCAAAACGGAAGGGAATTTCATCAAGTCGTTTAGAAATAACATTGAAATAAAAAAGAGAGCAGACAAGACTTACTGTTGACCTCTGGGTTCCTTCAATATAGAAGTATTATAAAGGAAGAGGAAGTTAGCATTGATATAGTAAAGAAACTTTCACTTTAATATATCATTTTTTCAGAAAAAGGGAAAGTCTGCAAAATCTGAAAAAGTGATTTATCTTCAGGTGAATAAAATGAACAGCAATTGATCTTACACTCAGGGAGTGATATTTCTTCTACCACTTACAAATACATCTCTGTTAAGTATCACTAGAATAGGTTGGGTGCTCTCATCTTTTCAATAATTTATTAATATGTTTTAAGATTTAGGATGTACTCCAAAATTTTATACCAAATGACACTGTTGGTTGATTAACTTTCCCATTATTTGATCACTCTGTACATATGTAAAATGAATTCGACTTGGCATAGAAGCATATATCTGAGTAGAAACAAAGATTTTGAAAGAAGAGTGTCAGAGTAAGAAAGACTTCCACAAGAAAGTCACATTTAAGCTGAGATTCAAGAAATGGGCACACACAGGTCAAAAAAACCCAAAAAGAATGTTACAAGTAGGAAAGATTATAGATTTATATCAATGAGATGAGTGACCAAAGGTTTTAATTTACAACCTAGAATTCTTAAGAAATCATGAGTGTTCTCTAATTTAGTCTATGAAGTAGATCATTTAAAAATGAAATTATTTTATTTATATTTGCAACCTTGAAATTCTGTGAAAAGGTTTAAAACAGACAAGGAAACACTTGATAAAATTAAATTTCATACAATTAGTTTCATAGTCTTTTAAGCCCTAACTTAAAAAACACTTTAAATTACATACTATGGGATTACTCTGTAATGAAGAATCAGCTTACAAGATGTAAATGAATGTCAATAAATAAAACATACTGAGTAACCAAATACTAATTTCAGATTCACAAGAAATTGCAAAAAATAGTATAGAAGGCTCCTACATTACCTTTACCCAGTTTTCCCTAAAGATGATGTATTATATAACCATAGCTCATTTTCAAATCCAGGAACTTGACATTGGTACAATCCTAAACTACAGATCCGATTAAGATTTCACTAGGTTTCACACGCATTCTTGTTTGTGTATGTGTACAGTTTATAAAATCTTAATGGTGTACAGATTTGTACAACTACCACAATCAAGATATAGAACCGTTCCATCACTACCAAGACAGCTTTTTGTGAAGATTCTTTCTATTTACACTGTCTTTCACTTTCATCCCTAAACCTCTGACAACCATTTTAATATATTTCAAAACTACATATATTTTTAATTCCAAGGATATTATATAATTAGAATCACATAGAATATAACCATTTGCAACTGGCTTTTTACCTTCAGTGTGACCCCCCCTTGAAATCCATGCAAATTGTTGTCTGACTGCTACTGCTACTGCTAAGTCACTTTAGTCGTGTCCGACTCTGTGTGACCCCATAGACAGCAGCCCACCAGGCTCCCCCGTCCCTGGGATTCTCCAGGCAAGAACACTGGAGTGGGTTGCCATTTCCTTCTCCAAGGCATGAAAGTGAAAAGTGAAAGTGAAGTCACTCAGTCATGTCTGACTCTTAGCGACCCTATGGACTGCAGCCTACCAGGCTTCTCCATCCATGAGATTTTCCAGGCAAGAGTACTGGAGTGGGGTGCCATTGCCTTCTCCGATTGTTTTCTGAAGCAATATTTTACTCTTTTTTAAAGCTGAGTAGTATTTCATCGTACAGATATATCACAATTTAGCCATTCATTTGATAAAAGTTATTTGGATTGCTTCCAGTTTGGGGCAATAACAAAGTGCTATGAATACAGTGTAGGAAGTCTTTGCAGGAACTTAAGTTTCATTTCTCTATGACAAATGCTCAGGAATGTGACTGCTGAGTCATGAAAATGTATGTTCAATTTTAAAAGAAATGTCAAGCTGTTTCCAGAGTGGGTGTGTCATTCTATATTCCCACCAGCAATGTATGAGAGAGCCAGTTCTTCTGTATTCTCATCAGGATTTGTTACCGTCATCACTTAAAAACGTTAGCTAATTAAAGATGTGCAATGCTTCACATGTTTTTAACTTGCACTCTTCTGATAGCTAAAGATAATGAAAATGTATTATACACTTATTTGCCATTTTAACATGATTTTAAGATGGAATAAACAATAATATTTCCAAGTGTGTAGTTAATAAGGTCTCTCACATAAGTAAATAGTATGACAAGGATAAATAAACAAAACTTAATGAAGCTTTATGAATAAAAAGTGGAGACAGACACTTAAGTACAGAAAGTGTAATCTAATTTATTTAGGAAATATCACTATAGGGATGATCTGATTGAAGTTATTTATTACGATAACCCAGAAAAGGGACTTAGAAGTCATAGAGCATGCATAGGACACAGATGCTATCAGTGTCCCTGCGTGTTCTTTGAACCTAACAGTTTACTCTGGCTCAAGGCTTCTAAATGCCACAAGCTTCCTCTCTGCCCCAGAGGGATCTTCTCCTGAACTGATGAAAGCTACTGTGCCCATGTGGGCACTAGGCAGGTGCACAGTCTTCTAAACCACACAACACAATCAGTAACAGGAAATATACTTGCATTTTCTGTGAGTTAATTCTGAAAATGATATCAACACTGCTGCTGCTGCTAAGTCGCTTCAGTCATGTCCAACTCTGTGCGACCCCATAGATGGCAGGCCACCAGGCTCCCCCATCCCTGGGATTCTCCAGGCAAGAATACTGGAGCGGGTTGCCATTGCCTTCTCCAATGCATGAAAGTGAAAAGTGAAAGTGAAGTCGCTCCGTCGTGTCCGATCCTCAGTGACCCCATGGACTGCAGCCTTCCAGGCTCCTCCATCCATGGGATTTTCCAGGCAACAGTACTGGAGTGGGGTGCCATTGCCTTCTCCAATATCAACACTGATTATTCCTAAAGTTTCCCCACAGGATAAAGCCCCAGTATCCTATTGTGATAGTAGGCTTAATGACTTTTTATGAGCTGCTCTGTCTTCCCTGAATCACCTCCTGCCACCCTTTCGAGAGACACCTGCATGTCCCCAACTGGCATTTTTAAATTCTTGTCCTAGGTTCTGCTGCTAGGAGAACCTATAAAAATTAAACCACCTATGAAAACAAAAAAAGTCTCACTAAAAATAAAAATATTTTTTAAAAGTAGTGACAACTAGCAACATGTATAAGTTTTCCCTTTTCTATTTAATTTTTCTACTTACTACTATTAACTACAGTCACTATTACAAAATTCTCTTCAACTGTAAGTTAACAACACTTTGGATATTGAAAACAATTTCTAACATGTACATTAATCAAAATTCAATAGTGAAAATTTATAGATGTTTATGACTATAAATGGGCTTCCCCAATGGTTCAGCGGTTAAAAGAATCTGCCTGCAATGCAGGAGACGTGGGTTTGATCCCTAGGTTGGGAAGATGCCCTGGAGCCAGGCATGGAAGTCCACTCCAGTATTCTTGCCAGGAGAATCCCATGGACAAAGGAGTCTGGCGGGCTACAGTTCACAGGGTCACACAGAGCTGGACACGACCAAAGTGACTGAGCACGCCTGCACATGAATATAAATGGGAAACAATTTCAACCTGTGAAATGTAATAATTTCAACTTTTAGATTCAACTTAATATGATTATAGAGACCACAGAAAACACATACATCAAGGGTTACTATAAAGCTACAGGTGATTAACAGGGCTTCCCTGGTGGCTCAGCAGTAAAGAATCTGCCTGCTAAGCAGGAGACACAAGTTTGATCCTGAGGTCAGGAACGTCCGCTGGAGACACAAATGGCAACCCACTCCAGTATTCTTGCCTAGGAAATCCCACGGACAAGGCCTGGCAGTTACAGTCCACGGGGTCAAAAAGATTCAGACACCACACAGCAACTGAGCATGCATGCACACCAGTGGTTTGGATTCTATCTTTCAAGGCTGAGAGCAAGGGTTTAATTTCTGGTTAGGGAACTAAGAACCCATAAGCTGTGCACCAAAAATTAAAAAAAGACAACAAATCAAACTGAAACTAATTAAGTCTTTCATCACTTACAGTGATACTACAAGAAAGAGACTACTTTGCAGCAACACGGATGGACCTAGAGATTGTCATACTGAGTGAAGTAAGTCAGAGAAAGACAAATACATGATACAGATTATATACAGAATATATATTTTCTGTATATATTTTGCTCTTCTTATAGAAGAACAAAAAAAGGTACAAATGAACTTATCTACAAAACAGAAATAGAGTTACAGATGTAGAAAATAAACTTATGGTTACCAGGGGGCAAAGGGGAGGAGGGATAAATTGGAGGATTAGGACTGACATATAAACACAAGTATATATAAAATAGATAACTAATAAGGACCTACTGAGAACTCTACTCAATACTATATAATGACCTACATGGGAATGGGAATAGATTCTAAAAAAGTGTGGATAAATGTATATGTGTAACATTCACTTTGCTTTACACCTGAAACAATATTGTAAACAATTACACTCTGATAAGAATTAAAGAAAAAAAAAGAGGTTAAATTGTAGAAAGTGTCAGCTCCCTACTGCTCCATATGTTCCCCCCAAAGACCAGTACACTGATCAAAGATCAGGTGAATCTTAACCAACGTGGGGGTTGCTTCACTTCCAAGATCAGATCAGATCAGTCGCTCAGTCGTGTCCGACTCTTTGCGACCCCATGAATCGCAGCACGCCAGGCCTCCCTGTCCATCACCAACTCCCGGAGTTCACTCAGACTCACGTCCATCGAGTCAGTGATGCCATCCAGCCATCTCATCCTCTGTCGTCCCCTTCTCCTCCTGCCCCCAATCCCTCCCAGTACTCAGAGTCTTTTCCAATGAGTCAACTCTTTGCAT
>NW_011494881.1:8188558-8237950 GCF_000754665.1 Bison bison bison | reverse complement strand
CATCTCCTCCTGCCCCCAATCCCTCCCAGCATCAGAGTCTTTTCCAATGAGTCAACTCTTTGCATGAGGTGGCCAAAGTATTGGAGTTTCAGCTTCAGCATCAGTCCTTCCAAAGAAATCCCAAGGCTGATCTCCTTCAGAATGGACTGGTTGGATCTCCTTGCAATCCAAGGGACTCTCAAGAGTCTTCTCCAACACCACAGTTCAAAAGCATCAATTCTTCGGCGCTCAGCCTTCTTCACAGTCCAACTCTCACATCCATACATGACCACAGGAAAAACCATAGCCTTGACTAGACGGACCTTTGTTGGCAAAGTAATGTCTCTGCTTTTGAATATGCTATCTAGGTTGGTCATAACTTTCCTTCCAAGGAGAGTCTGCAAAAAAAGGCTCCAGTAGTTTTAAGACCTTGGGTCTGGAATAAGATGGAAGGAGGGCCAGGTGTAGAAAAGTATTGAGTACTAAGTCACAGAACAGAAAGGTGTCTTCAAAATTCTTTAACTTCCCTAATAAGAAGGTCTTCACATAGAAATATAAGCCAGGTCTCAATGAAAGCCCCAGTCAAGTTTCCAAACGAAGGTACTTGGCCTAGGAATACTGACGTGTAAGGATGAGCATGGTTGGCCATGTGGGACGAGTCCTTGACTGCAACTCCCTTCAGAGACAGTTGATTGGCTTTGTACCAAATGAGGAGTAGGGAGGGCAGCTTTCCCATTTAAAGCCCACCATATAAAACCTTTGTCGATCTCTATGACACCTTGAAAAATCACACATGGGTTTTCAGCCAGGAGCTGGATCTCTCAATATGAAACACTGTAAAAGGTTAAACTATAAAAACAGAAAACTATGAGATATGGGATTTGATTTTATCATGTTTTAAAAGCTAATTAGAAAAAAAAAAAGTCTGGTACTAATTCATTGACAGAAGACACGAGACTCCTGAGTCAAAGGGAAAGACTTTATTTTACTCAAGGCAAGGCATTCAAATATAGGCATATTTGCACTATTTTCCCTTGCTCCAAGTCCTATGGAGGTAATAGGATATGGTTCAGAGAGATGCTATATATGCTCTGGGTTTCCACTGGCAGGTGAGGAACATAAAGCTTGGGGACTCTACCAATTTTATAGCAAACAGTAACTAAGTCTGCTCTTTGTCTGGCAAGAGACAGTTACCTCATGTCTTAAGTCCACCAGCTGTATAAATAATACTGAGAAATGTCCCAGGAAAGAGAGCAATCAGAGCCTTATGGTCTTGGCACACCAGCCAAGGAGGTCTATATCTGCCAACAAAAACAGAGCACTGATTGCTAGGAGCTGAGGTGGGGAAAAGGTTGACTACAATAGAGCACAGGGGACATTTGGGGTAGGGGAACTAAAATATATCTTGTACCCTGGTACTGGCTACATGACTGTGTGCATATGTCAGAACTGACACAACCGTACATTAAAAAGTCAATTTTATTGCATGTACTTTACACCTAATTTTTACACCTAAAATTTTACTTGTTACACCTAAAATTTTCTAATGGTTAAAAATATTAAGGGAAAAGAAAAGGTAAATCTTTTTTTTTTTTTAAAAAAAGGAAAGATATCTAGCACCTTGTGGTAACATCCCCAATGTCCTTCTCTCCATATGTCTTCTTTCCATTGCCAACTACTTAACAATGTTTCCAGCATTCATTTAATTAATTAAAACTTTTAGATATATTTAAATCACCTCCTCAGACATATTAAATCAGAACTCATAGTTTCTAAATCTCTTGTTGGCTTTTACAATAATTTGAGAAAGAAACGAACTTAAATGTGTAAAATAAATTAAAAACAAATATAGTTCACTGCTGTCCTTCAGCTTTGTAAATTAAGATATCCAAAATACAATAACATTTAGCAAGCTTCCCTTCACCCTCCCTACCACCAATATTAACTGACAAATGGAATAAATTTTCAAAATCATTACACTGCCATTGTTCATGTTTTTCTTATTGACCAGTGATCTAAACATTCATTTTAGTTAAGGAGGTTTTTAATAGAACGTAACATCTGTTTTATATTACATGCGAGACAGCAGAGTTCTTCCTCTCTGACTGGATTATTAATGCTCATGCCTTCTATGGAGTTATTCTCTTCATCTGCATCCCCACACTAGCTCTCTAAAGTGCAACATGCCCCCTGATGTAATACATTTTCCTGCTAACTGTATAATACTGTAGATACCATAACTTTAATGCGACATGCTGGTATTTCTTTTTTAAACCACAAATGCATTTCTTATTCTCAATCACAAATTTAAATTTCCTGTGTATTCCCAGCCCACCAGCCATTTTTTGTTTAAAATTGCTGAATAACAATAGATGAATTCAATTTTTTGACTTGTCATCTCATTTTTTATAGACCTCTCTCCAACTCTGAGAATGGAAAAGTAAAAAGACATTTCTTTTTATCCTTTTACTATTAAATCAACTTAAGCTTAAAACACTGCAAACTGCTACTCCGGAGAGTGACGTAAGGCCAGAACACATGTAAAATTATTTAATATAATGTTTGCATTAAATCCAAGACAAGTATCTTTAATAAAGGCATTCTCATCTCTATAATTATTTTAACATGAATATATTTTTGCTTTTATTTCAAAAGCCCTCAAATTTGACATACATTCCTCATCTTATTTCTGAGGTTTACACCAAGATTTGAGACCATCCTAACATTTCACTGATTAAAATGAAAATAAAATATGCCAAATGGAGTTACTGTATTTCTATGACCTTCAGTTTTTCTTGTACAGTATTTTGTTCTTTATGAATGAAATTCTGACAAAGTTGAGACAAACCACATAACTACTAATGATTCTCAATTAGTTCTTTAGTTCATTTCCCTTGCCTAATTCTAAGAAAACTACATGTGGTTTAAACCACTGGTATTTCTTGCTTTCTGCCAATACACAAACCTTCCTTTTTTGTGTGTTGAAAACACTTCCATGAATAATTATAATAGTCTCCAAAGAGACCAGATGGTAATAAACTCTAGAGCAGATTTGGAAACTAACCATAAATTTACCTTTTCATAGTCTCACCATCATAATATAGCTCTTTGTGCTAACCACTAAAAGAAAAATACTGGTGATAGAAACAATATGAGTATATTTTAAACTTAAATAAAAAGATACACAGTAATGTTAAGATCATTCAAAACTACATATACCTCTCATTTTATATTGCTATCATAAACAATTTTTAAGAGAGCATCAGCTTAATAGAGTATGGCATTACTAATCCCATTATATAGCAATTTTTTACATTAGCAAATTATTATTAAAGTAAAATTCAAGAAATATGATCCAGCTAAAGGCAACAAATGATTTCAAAGTTAAAGAAATAGAAATATAGGCTAATGTTACATAGAATTACCACTGATTTTTATTCCATTATTCTTCTGGGAAATTCAATTATTCTGGCCTTGCTACTTTGATTGAAGTAAAATTACTTAAATAATCATTTATCAATGTATTTAGAGTATCATATTTCTGAGAAATAAAAATCAAGTATGGTTTTCAAAACTAGAAGCATGATTTAAAACTTGGAAAACACATCAATAAGATTGAAATTTAGGCATTTCCCTGCATCTGTAAAGAACAAAAATTAGCCCATGAATAGCTTATTTTTGTACTTCTTGATGTAAGCAACAATAGTAAATTATAATAATAGTAGTATTTTCTGTACGCATTGTAATATTCCTATCTGTAATGTCTCTGGTATTAAATTATTCTTATAGCTCAAAGTAATGAATATATAAAGTCACACAACAATGGGAGTAGAGAGAAAACAAAGAGAAATAAAAATAAGGGCAGAAAAAAAGAATGTTTAAATAAAAACAGGAAATATCAAAGAAGATTGGTGGCAAAGAGATTGCAGAAAACAAAAATAAAGACCAATGTCTGTCCAAAAGCTGTATTATCTTTTAGTTTGCTATCGTAAATGAGGTTTAGTTTATAGCATCTATTAATATAAGCACCTCAACATTTTACTTTTAAATGCAGCTAATGTATTCGTTCTTTGTTGACAACAGTATTTACTTCATTCTATTGAGGTTTTACACAAAAGACACAATAAACGTGCATGTGTGCTTAGTCGCTCAGTCGTGTCTGACTCTCTAACGCCATGGACTGTAGTCCGCCAGGCTCCTCAGTCATCATTCTCCAAGTAAGGATACTGGAATGCGTAGCCATTCCCTTCTCCAGGGGATATTCCTGACCCAGGGATGGAACCCATGACTTCTGCACTGCATGTGGATTCTTAAGAGTCTGAGCCACCAGGGAATTCCCTCAACAAAAGTAGTGCTAAATTATTTTTCCATTTTATCTACAAAATATGATACTGTCATTAGAAATAAAAGAGGCAGACTGTACTGAGGAAACATATACCTGTTTTCTCTAATGGAAGTTGTTTCAGCATCTCCAGAGAAGATCCTATTTTTCCTTTGTTTTATTACTATGGGTCCAAATTATAGATTTTGTCACAATGAACCATCCTTGCATTCCCAGAATTAATCCTATTTCTCAGTTTGGTCACTGACAATTATTAACATGGTACTAAATTTAAACTGAAATTTACTTCCAAATATTGTACTTGAGGCTTTTCTTCACAATAGTCATAAATAGTATTAATCTACACTTTTAGTTTTATATCTGCTTCTTTCTTTTTCTTTCTGCTTTCCTTGTTGGGTTATGGTATCAATGTGAGACAGGCTTGAAAGAAAAGAATCTATAAGGTTTTTTTGCCTACACTGCTCAATGGTTTATCTTCAAATAATCTACTCTTCACAAGTCTGGTATATTGTCTAAGCAAAATTATCTGGGATTTTCACACTTGTGGAGAGAAAGCTTGTTGATAATCTATATTTCTCATATGAGCATTATACCATTCAGATTTTTTTCTTTTTAGAATGAGTTTTGGTGATTTATTTCTCTCAGAAAATAGTTTACTCCATCCAAGTAATTCATGTCATCCAGAGAAATGGAAATGTAAACTTTCAATGAGATCTTCTTTTTATATAGCATATTGATAAAGAAGATCCCAATTATACTCTGAATGGTAAGGATGTACTAAAACAAACATGTTCATTCAGTTCTGATGGAAATAAAAATTGGTAAAATGTTTATGTGGACAAATTTGCTTATTTGCATAAAAATTTACCATGTCTATACTCTTTCAGTCAGCAATTCTATTTCTAAAACTAAATTATAAAGACATACAAATGGAAAACAACATGTATATTCAGGCACTCCTAAAGCATCTCTATAAACCATTTAAATGTCAAGAAGTAGTAATTAATCAAATTATAATACTATCACAGAATGGACCATTATAACCATTAAAAAGAACCAGCCAGATTTATTTCATACTGATATGGAACGATCTCCAAGATATACTATTAAGAAAAAAATTGAAAATACAAAACTGTATATATAGTATAACACATGAAGAAAACACACATTGACAGATATGCACATAGTTGTAAAAGAATAACATATTTCTAGAAGGATACAAGAAATCTGTTATAGGAATCACATCTAATTAAATGAGCTGGGTGAGCAGAGTATGGGAACAGGAAGAAAACCTACTTTTCACTACATAGTCTTGTACATTTAAAAATCTGGACTCGGTGACTCTTAGTTATCTGTTGCTACCAAACACAGTGGCTTAAAATAAGAAACATAACCTTATGAAGTTTTTAATGGGTCAGGAATTTGGGAGTAGCTTAACAGAGGAGTTGTGGCTCAGAGTATCTCATTAGGTTATGGTGACTGGGGCTGGCTCCTGCACATGGCTAGCATGTTGGTGCTCCTTGGTGGTGGAAACTTTAGTTCCTTCCCATGTGGACCTCTCCACTGACTGATTAAGTATCCTCATGACATACCAGTTGACTTTATTACTATGGGCATCCAAAAGAAAATAATGTGGAAGCAATAATACCTTTAAGGGCCTAGCCTCAGAAATAGCACATCATCAATGCCATACATTCTATTTGTTAGAAACTAGTTACTAAGTTTGGCCCATATTTAGGAACAGGGAAATTAGACCCCACCTTTTAAATATAAGAATGTCAAAGAACTTGAGAGCGATACTTTTAAAAAGCTGAAACATACATATTGCATTTTGGGAAATACAAACAGAAGATTAGAAAATTAAATAAAAAGATGCCTATAACTGTGTAAGACAAGTTTTATTTTTTGGCCCTGTCTCATGGCTTTGTGGGATCTTAGTTCACTGCTGCTGCTAAGTCGCTTCAGTCGTGTCTGACTCTGTGTGATCCATAGACGGCAGCCCACCAGGCTCCCCTGTCCTTGGGATTCTCCAGGCAAGAACACTGGAGTGGGTTGCCACTCCCTTCTCCAGTGCATGAAAGTGAAAAGTGAAAGTGAAGTCGCTCAGTCGTGTCCCACTCTTAGCAACCCCATGGACTGCAGCCCACCAGGCTCCTCCGTCCATGGGAGTTTCCAGGCAAGAGTACTGGAGTGGGCTGCCATCGCCTTCTCCCTTAGTTCACTGACTAACCTGGGCCCTCAGCAGTGAAAGCACCAAGTCCGAACCACCAGACTGCCAGGGAATTTCTGACAAACTTTTATCATTTACCTAAAGAATGACAGAGAGAACTGGAATTTAATTTTTATGAGATAACAACACATATCTCAATCTTTACATTTGTATCTAAAATAAGAAACAGCAATTGAATGTATAACTAAAGGACTATTTTGAAAATGGCTCTGAACAGTGCCAATATGTCAGTGTGTACCACTTATTCATACAAATATGTTATGAAAACACTGAAAAATTAAGTCACATAATCTTTAATGATGATACTGAAGTTTAAGAACATCTGTGAAATGATTTTATGTGCCAGCACCTTATTGAGTAGTACACACTCTTCTTATATTTTACATTTCACCCTCACAAAGCCAAGTGTACAGTGTGCATTTTACAGTGGACAAATGAGCCAACAGAGGCACAGGAAAGAGTGATATTCAGTCAGTTGCGTCTGACTCTTTGCGACTCTATGGACTGTAGCCCGCCAGGCTCCTCTGTTCACGGAATTCACCAGGCAAGAACACTGGAGTGGGCTGCCATTTCCTTTTCCTGGGAATTTCCCCAACCCAGGGATTGAGCCCAGGTCTCCTGAATTGCAGGCAGATTTTTTACTGTTTGACCACAGGGAAACCCTAGTGGTCCATAAATATTCTTTACCATTTGAGCCCAGCAGGAAGCCTTGTTTGGATGACTTGCCCAACGTCATCCAAACAAGTTTGTCATGTCATCTAAATATATATATGGTTACCAGAACTAAGCACCATATTCAAGAAATACACTGTTCTTAGTCCATTTTCCTTCATTTTCAATATTCTTTTTACATTACTCTCCCTAACATTGTGTTTTGGTCGTTCTATAAACCTACATGACACAAACTGAATTTCCCTTAAAAACAAAGCAAACGTTTTCTCCTCCAAGTTCTCCAATTGTAAGAACACACACACCGACTCACATACAACTGGGAAGAAAAAAAAAAATTGTCATTTTTTTTCTTTTCTTTACATTTCAATTTTCTAACATGAGTTCTAAGTTTAACAAAGCCATTTGAAAAAATGTTAAGGAGCCCTTAAGGGGGTGAGGATAAAGCATCAACCTGCTACAGCTTCCTATATGAAAGGTGTAATTATACACAGAAGAGCCCAATGGCTGAGCTTGCTACTCCACTTACTACATAGTCAATGCAAAAGTATGAGCCCTCTCAAGTCAGCTATGTACATGTCCCAAGCCATGTACTTGCAGTCACTGCTGCTATAAAATTAAACCTCAACCCTTAGGTGCTTAAAGGAGATGGCTAAAAATTGATAGTTTCTGCTTTTAAAATAACTGCAACACTAACTACATTATTAGTGACTATGATCTTTCACATTTAGTGTAATCTTCCACAGGGTAGGATTAAATCTGTAAGTTTAGGGAAGGAAAAATGAACTATTTTAAATAATTTAAAGTTATATTCTATATACTTAGAGGTTTAAAATCTTTCACCATTTAAGATAAATGATATATTTATGTAAATGCTTCACATTTACATAGTAGCAAAGTAGTAATAAAAAGTAGTTTAGTTCCCCAGTATTTTTAGATAACTCTTAGGGTTCAAAGATTACTTTCAAATGTGAATTGCATTAGTGTACCCAATGAACATTTCATTCAATTTTTAACACAAGAGAAAGTGATGACTTTACATAAAGTGCGAATACCTAGTGCTCCATAAGTAGGAAAACTTACTTTTCTGAACTTAACTGAAAATAACCTGATCTATACAAGGAACTATTATTTAATTGCTCATATTTGCATAAACTGTATGCCATATTCATAAAGCATAATACTTGGTATTGCTTTCATAAAATCAAACCTAAGCTCATTTTGTCAGATCGCAAATTTTTTAATTATAAAAATGTTATTTTTCTGTTACATATTGTTAAATCACTTCTAAATACACAAAGATTAAACAGCAAAGCTCATCAATTGAACTATACACCACCTGCAATCAAACTGCCACTCTTACCAAGAACAGAGCTTCTCAATGGTCAGCTAACTTCCAACCAACCATCCAATCTTCTTCCTGCTTATTTGAAAGTTGCTAATTTTCATGCAGAGACTTTATGAAAAGTTGGAAATTATAGCTCATGATAGAATGGACAGCAATTACTACCAAGTAAGATCTATGAAAATGAGTCCAAGGATTGTATCACTGCATACTGGATTCTAAATGCTTTACATGGGAGGGATTCAGGTAGGAGAATAGAATGAAATAGGGTTCCTTAGGTCAATTCTTCATTTATCTCACCAACCCCTGTGTATACATGCATACATATTTATCTTTACGGCCAACCATACAAGTGTCTAATTTTAAAAAGAGAAAATATTCCTTATCTTATTTACCTTGCACTTATTTCAAATTCCATTAACAAAAAACTCAGGCCTTTCATTTCTTAATAATATATTGTTGCTGTTGTTTAGTTGCAAAGTCATGGTCAACTCTTTTGCGACCCCATAGACTGCACCCTGCCAGGCTTCTCTAACAATGAGATTTCCCAGGCAAGAATAGTGGAGTGGGTTGCCATTTCCTTCTCTAGGGGATCTTGCAGACCCAGGGATTGAACCCATGTCTCCTGCTTGGCAGGCAGATTCTTATCACTGAACCACCTGGGAAGCCCAATATAAATATTAAACAGATACATAATCAAATAATTTTATAAATCAATGTTAATACAATGTCCTGAAAATGTCAAAGAAGGAATGAGTATCTTGACTGGTACAGGAATAAAATTAGAAAATAGGAAATTATTGGCTCTTAATGGATGGCAACAATGCCTCTGAGGGGGAAAACAAAAGAAACAAGTGGGGAGTGGGGAGTTCAGAGTGTGTCGTCACCTAAAAAGCAGCAATGCACAGGGTAGGTCCTAGGAAACAAACAGTTTAGTTCACTCTTTTTTATGTTTTAGCTGTGCCACTCAGCTTGCAGAATCTTAGTTGCCCAATCAAGGACTGAACCCAGGCCCCAGAAGTGAAAGTACCAAGACCTAACAACTGGACAGCCAGGGAATTCACTTAGCTCACTTTCTTACAGTAAAGATGAGTATCAAGCAAATAAACAGAACCTGGAAAGTACTATCACAGATTCTCAATTTAACAATTCATTATTATACACTGTAAAGTTGACAGTGAACTACAATACACAGACTATATATGAAGAATGAAGAACAATTTCCTAAGATTTAATATGAACTCTAAAGATTTTAACAGATGATTCATTTACAAATTCAAAAATTTTATCAATAAGCTATTATATTCAAAAGCCTATTCATATAGTACTGTTAAAATAAAAACTCTGTCTTAAGAATTTTCTTTTACACACTCTGAATTTCTTCTGGTGGAAATAAGAACATTTTGCAATTATACTCAACTAAGACTTTTAAAAACTTCTTTTCCTACACTTAACTTTGGATATTATCAGCTAAACTGAGGGCTTAAAGGGGAACCCTAAATGAGCATGTCTTAGAAATGCTTTAAAATTC
Organism: Bison bison bison; assembly: GCF_000754665.1. NCBI lineage: Eukaryota > Metazoa > Chordata > Mammalia > Artiodactyla > Bovidae > Bison > Bison bison. The sequence goes on along the minus strand of NW_011494881.1, from coordinate 8,227,854 downwards.
CTTATTTACATAGCATAAAATGTGTTAAGCAAAATTCAGACCTTTGATTTAACTCTCAGAAGTTAGCTTATTTGCCCACTAACATAAGTAAAAATCATGACATTATTTTATTAGGTATGGTGAATATCTTATGATATCATGTATTCAAAAAGACTATAAACATCCTGAATACCAACTTAGATAAGGGTATTTTAGGGTCCCACATTTTACTCTATCATATCTATTATTAATGTGATAAATCACCATCACATTACATCTGTGAGTCCTTCAAATCAAAAATAGTTATGTAAAAGCTAAGCTTGTTTTTTTTTTTTTTTAATTTATTTACTAGTTTTATTTGGCTTTGCCAGGTCTTAGTTGGAGCAGATGGAATCTAGTTCCCCAACCAAGGATTGAACTTGAACCCTTTGCATAGCCACTGGACCACCAGGGAAGTCCCAAAGCTAAGCTTTTTGATCACTTACTACGCATCAGGCACCTTGCTAGGTAATTTATGCCTATTATTACATTTAATTTTCTTAATAAACTATAAAGTTATGATGTTTTGAGTTATCATATCATTTCACTTGTGAAGAAACTAATGCTCAAAGAGTTGAAGGCCACTCAATATGAAAGTGAATAACCAGGTCTAAAATAAAGATCTTTGCCTCTGAAGATTATACTATTATAAACTTTATTTATATTGCAGTCAAAACATTTCAATGCATGACATTAAAAGAAAAAAATTAATAATTAGATTAAAATAAATATTTATGCTTGTAAAGATGCTACGTTTTCAGCCTGTCCAAAAAAAAAACAAACTAAATAAAATTAGCACAAACCAGAGAATCGAGCACTAAAGAAAAATAAGTTTTCTCATATAGGGTTATGTCTCTTAATCACTTCCATCACTCAAAGTTTGTTCACTGTAGTTTTTTAAGTCACACAGATTGCTGGAGATACTAAGGACACAGAGCAAGGAATAAAACAAAGTGCCTGCCCTCATAATGCTTATATTTTAAAGAATACACAATAGTAACAGAAGAAAAATATTACAATAATAAATTGTAGTAACAGGCTAAAAAGGAAAAATAATTATGCTATCAACTCAACAATTATTCTTTTCTAATATTTATTTACTTACTTTATCTTTGGCTGTGCTGGGCCTTCATTGCTACCAATGGACTTTCTTTAGTTGTGGTGAGAAAGGGTTACTCTCTACTTGCAGTGTGTGGGCTTCTCACTGCGGTGGCTTCTCTTGTGGCTCCAGGGTACAGGCTCAGTAGCTGTGGCACACAGGCTTAGCTGACCAGCCTCATATGGAATCTTCCTAGACCAGGGATCCAACTCATTGGATCCAACTCATTGGATTCCCTGCATTGGCAGGTGGATTCTTTACCACCAAAGAACTTGTCAACAGCTCTTCTTAATAAAATTTGTGAAAATATAAAGATTAGAATTATTCTTCCCTAACATTAATTATAGGCTTCGCAGGTGGCTCAGTGGTAAAGAATCCATCCGTCAAGCAGGAGACGCGGGTTGAATCCCTGGGTTGAGAAGATAGCCCGGAGCAGGAAGTGGCAACCCCCTCCACTGTTCTTGCCTGGGAAATCACATGGACAAAGCTAATCCCAAGGTGGGCTACAGTTCATGGATTTGCAGAGTAGGACAAGACTAAATAGCAGCAGCAACATGAAGTACACATCATATTATCACCTTTTCAGGAGTTTATAATTATATATTATATATAGCAATAATTATTATCTATAAAAATAAAAAATTAAAATCAATAGAGATGAAAACTGAAATGTCACCCCATCATCGTCATATTTATAGACTGATTCCCTGGACCACATGTATCTCCAGTCCTGAATTCTCCTTAAAATAAACTGCAACATCTTACCTGTACACTAATTAACAATGACTTAAATAAAATTGTTGGCATGTGTTTATTTTATATCTGAGAGTCATGATTTTCCCTTCTAAGAATGTTAGCCTGTAAGAGTACTATGATTATTCCCATTTTACAGAAAAGGAAACCGAAACTTGAAAAGGTCAGGTAACTAGTCCAAGTTTACACTTCTCCAGCTTTCTTTACTGCACAAAACATCACTAAGCCCCCCACCACTACGCAATATTAAGCTAAAAACTTACTATCTTGTTTTTCACTTTTACAAAATACCTTATCACCAAAAGTACCAAAGAAAACAGAAATACTCTAGAAAAGCTTGTCTTAAAATACACGGCAGTTGACAGTACCACTGTACCATTTAATCGGCAAAGACCGTCTTCACTATCCAACTAATCAAACAAAAAGTCTGGTGGTCCAGTGGTTAAGAATCCACCCGCCCATGCAGGGGATACAGGCTTAATCCCTGCTTCGCAAAGATCTCACATGTTACATGGCAACTACGCCCCTGCCCCACAACTAATGAACCACTGCTCGGTCTTACCACCACAACTACTGCAGCCTGTGTGCCTAGAGCCCATGCTCAGCAATAAGAGACACCACAGTGAGAAGTCTGCACACCCACTTGCTACAACTAGACAAAGTCTGCACACAGCAACGAAGATCTAGTGCAGTCAAATAAATAAGTCTTAAAAAAAAAAAAACTTACCCTATTAAAAAAAAAAAAAAGTCTAGGCACTCACCTGTACACCAGAAGAGGTCCCAACTTTGTTTTTCAGTTCCAAAAAATTAATTAATTAATCAACAAGATACTTATTTAAATGTAATTACAAATAGAATAACAGGAAACAGAATCAAGGCAAAAAATTTTATCCCCTGGATGAAATAGTCCTGCTATTTCCAGTTTTCCTTACTGAAGCACTTGCTGCTTTACTATTAGGCAGGAGAAACACAACATCAAACTGTAACCATGTTTAATTTCATACCACGGGACAACGCACCACATTAAGGTCCATACGTGTAAAAGGTACACTTTTTTTTTTTTTAAGTGCATGCTTTACGATATGTAGGTATAGATTTATACTATACAACCTCAGAGCACACCAAAACTACTGAGACAAAACCAAAGGCATATTTTACTAATGGTGGCAAAAGAATCCCTAAACACAGTCATAAATTAAGTCCTAAAGGACAAAAAATACAGAAAGAAGGAAAGAGAAAAAGAGGATGGGGAGCTAAGGAAGAAAGAGAAAATATCGGGTTTTGCTTTACATTAAAGAATCTAACAACATAGAAGGATGTCACAAACACATGAAAAATATCATTTAGGAAAACAAAACACTACTTTTTTCACCTCAGTTTACTACAACAGTCATTCACAGTCTAATTCAACAAAGAAAAAGATTACCAAAGAAGCAAGATATTAATTCATACTTAATTTTTTCAATTGCAAGGAGAAATTCACAATATAAAGAGTCAACTTTATTTTGTAAGATTCAAGTTAAAATTATTAAAATAGGCACTAAAAGAAACCTTCTTTTTAGGGACATAAAAGTTTGACAAGATTCTGTGTTGCATCACCATCTGCCACATTCTGCTCTGATATTTATAAATATAGTTGTGCTATTGATGTTTCTACAACTGCTCCAGGTGTAAGGCATTAGAAGGGAGAACTCTCTTTGATCACTCCAATGTCATTTCTTCTCTTTAGATCTAAGCAGTCTAGACTGTTCCCAGATTCCCAGAGATATATCTACTAAAATGCCTTTTAATCTCTAAATAGTTTATTCCAGTGAAATTGGTCAGAAAATGAAATAATCAGAATACTATTTATTCATATAGGAAAGCCACATAGACTTGTTTCTTTAAAAGAAAAAAAAGTCTACAAAAATAAAGATGAGGATCTCGATTTTCATCAATTTTTATTTCTAAACGCTGTTGTTACTAAAACACAAGCCCGTGTGCCCAACGCACACTGAGTCCAAACAATACTAAATGTCAGAATGTGGAACAAAGAAAGGTTTACTGAGGGCCATGCAAAGAGATGGGTGCTTCATGCCTTAAAAACCCAAACTCAGGATTTCCCTGCTGGTCCAGTGGTTAAGAGTCCGCCTGCCAGTGCAGGAGACCCTGGATCAACCCCTAGTCGAAAAGATCCCACGTGCACTGGTGCAACACAGCCTGCACTCTAGAGCCGGTGAGCTGCAGTTACCAAAATCCGAAACCCACACCCATGCTCCACAACGAGAGAAGTTACTGCAAGAGAAGTCTGCACACTGCAACAAGAGAAAGCCCACATGCAGGAATGAAGATGTAGCACAGCCAAAAATAAATATAAATAAACAATTTTTAAAAATAAAACAAAAAAAACCCCCAAAACCCAAACTCCCCAAAAGCTTTCAGCAAAGCCCTTTTCTATGAAAAGTGAGGAAGAGTTTAGGTTAGTCCTAAACTTCTTGGTAGTAGGTCATGGTCAGGTAATGACATTCTTTTAAATCTCCACCGAAGAAACATTATTCTATGTTTTGACAAGAAAGGACCAGACCCCAAGGCACAACTTTGACCCTCTGAGATCAGGTCCTGGCTAAGAGGCGGCAGCTCTCAGTTGGTGGCTCCCTCAGGGCAGGGTTTCCAGCTGACATCACTGGGAGAGACAGGTGCCCAGGACCCAACTGGCCCTCAGGCTCCACAGGCCACCCACACAGAAGAGGCAGGTTCTGTAAACTGTTACATAGGCAGATGGCAGCTCCCATTAGGTGGCAGAGGCAGAGACTGGGGAGAGGTTCACTGCCGCCTCAAGGCCTGCGCCCGGCCAGTAGTGGAGCCCTGCAGGACAGAGCCTTCAGCCTGTTCCCTGGGCACCCCAGCTCACTCACTGACCTGATGCTGGATGAGCTAAAGAGCCCTGGGGAGAGGGCCAGGGTAAACTCTTATCGTACTCTCTGACTGGGGACCACCACTCTGTTGATCATAAGGTGAATGGGCCCACTAATGGTCCCTCAGTGATAGTTAATCACCTGGGGGAGGGAACCACTGCAGCACTGACCAGTGGGTGAACAGGACCACTAACAGTTCAAGGTAACCACAGCCTGGTAACAACATGCCAGGAAAACCTGCTGTGTGTTAAGGGCTGTGCATAGCTGTGCTCTATTATGCTATGACCTAATTGGAAATGTTACAAGGTTCTTAAAATACCAAGCCTACAATTCTGGGTTGAACATGTTTCTATTCAATCCAATATTAACTGTAAACTTTATAAAAAATGTTTTTAGGTATTCAATATATAAAGAGTTTGGGAAACCTTTAAAACAATTCTGAAAAGTGAAAGATTAAGTGATATTTGTATGAAAAAAAATGTACCCTTCCTAATACACACCCCTCATAGTCATACTGTATAAAACATAAAAATACTGAGAGAAAAAAGATTTCTCTCAAAAATTAAAAAACACACACACAGCTTGGTTAAAATTTCAGTACAAAGGCTTAACTAACTGGGAGAAAGATGAGAAATACAAAGACTAAAAAGTCAATAATCAGAAAACCATGTGAAGAATTAGAAGGATATAAGAATTCAAGAAAAGATCAAGCGAAATGTTTAATGCTTATGTGAAGAAGAGAATCAAATCTATCACTGATGGATTTATATCTATGATTAAGGAAGAAAATTTATAATCAGAAACATATTATACTTTCTAAAGAAAAATGTAGGAGAGAGGGCTATTTGACAAGGAACATATAGAAATTTAGTAGTTTTCAATAAATGATTTAAACTACAGCAAAGAAAGAAGCACTATTTGATGCCCAAGATCTTTGCTTCAAATGAGAAAGAAAAATATATTTAGGAAAATGACAGTTATTAAAGTAATAAGAAAATGATTACCCTTTATTATTGAAGAAAGAATTATAAAAATCCATATAGCCTTAACATTTCAGGGGATGAAAGAGAGAATTAATTGATTCCAAAGACATTATATTCCAGGTAACAAAGACTGAGAAGGCACTTAAAATATCTGACTAGATACCCAGAATATATCCAAAATGACAAAATTTTAACAAGTATAGAACATTAGAAAAATCAGTAAATCAATTTGTGAGAGCACTTCCCTAGTGGTACAGTGGATAAAAATCCGCCTGCCAATGCAGGGGACATGGGTACGATCCCTAGTCTGGGAAGATTCCATATACTGTAGAGCAGCTAAGCCCATGTGCCACAACCACCAAGCCCACACTCTAGAGAACCTCAATTTCTGAAGCTGCAAGCCACAACTAATGAAGCCCATGAACCTAGAACCTGTGCTCCAACAACAAGAGAAGTTACTGCAATGAGGAGCCCTCGCACTGCAACAAAGAGCAGCCCCTGCTTACTGCCATCGGAGAAAGCCTGTGCTCAGCAACAGACACCCAGTGCAACCAAACATAAAAAATAAACAATCTTTAAAAAATGTACAGGAAGCTTAAAAACAGTGGATTTATATAACTTAAAAACCATATAGGAATACCACATGTATCTGGTCATCAGACTTCTGAAAAATTCAGTAAGTCTGAAAAAATATGAACTGTCAAGAAGCAAAAAGATATCCAAACAAGAAAAACTGCTGTCCCTAAGAAGCATGAAAGAAAGAGCTGGTTTACTCAGAGCTGTATTTAAAATGATGGCTACTTGATTCTCTGACAACCTCCAACTCTTCCCAAATTGAAGCAGACTGTAAGAAGTAGACAACACGTGAAGTGCAGCATACGAACAAGTCAAAACTAAAGTTCACTAAGGAGGAGAGAAAAATCTCCAGTAAGGAGAGCAATCAGATGTTTCCAGTTAGAACATCTGAGTTCTAGTGCTGACCTGCTTTGTTAACCACTATGACATTTTATCTATGTTATTTAATTAGAATCTTATCATTAAAACAGAAACCACATGTTTTTTTCTGTCTCATAGGCTGTCTTGAGGATCTAAAGGTTGAGCAAGTATACAACACTGGTATACAATAAAGATTGCAAAGAAACAATAGTTTACAAAAACCAATAGCTCCAGTATAAGAACAGAAATCAATAGACCATTGGCCTTAACAGTGACCAACTTTTTAGAATTCCAGCCCAGGAACAAATATATCAGACTTTTATATATGTAAATATATGTATTTTATATATATGTATATTTGCTATATACATATATATATACACATATATATGTATGTATATATATATACGTATGTATATATATATGTATGTATATAATGGCAAAACAATAATTAGGGAGCAATTGATGAGACAGGCAGCTCCAAACTCTAAGAAGTATTAGAGAAAACAACAACCATCAAGAATACCAAGATATTATGTATTATAGGAATCACAGAAAAGAGGAAAGAGCAGAAGAAAATAACTGAAGACATAATGGTCAAAAACATCCTAAATTGATGAAATACATGCACCTATACATCAAAGAAGCTCAACAATGAAAGAGATCCGTACCAAGATTTGACTAAACTATCAAAAGACAAAGAATCTTAAAAGCAGAGAGAGGCAATTTGTCAAGAATAAAGGGTCCTCAATAATTGTAAAAGCTGATTTCTCATCAGAAACCATGGAGACTAGAAGGCAATGATACGACATATTTCAAGTAATGAACTGTCAACCAAGAATTCTACACAGAGCTAAACTATCCTTTAAGCGTAAAGGACAGTGCGCTCCCTGGGGGCCTGCTGGTTACGATTCCAGGCTTTCACTGTTGTGGCCCAGTTTCAATCCCTGATCAGGGAACTAAGGTCCCTCAAGCCACATGGTGCAACTAATAACTAAATAAATAAGAATAAAGGATAAATTAAGACATTCACAGATTAAAAACCAAAGTGGAAAGAAGCTGCTGATAGTAGACCTGCCCTATAAGAAATGCTGAAAGGAGTCATTCACACTGAAGTAAAAGCACATCAGGTAGTATTGGGTTGTCCAAAAAGTTTGCTCATGTTCTTCTGTAAGATGTTATGGAAATAACATACAACAATAACTTAAAAAAACATATCAAGAAATAAAAAAAAAATGATGAAGGTAATTACACAGGCAAATATAAAAACCAGTATTACTATACTTTTGGTCTGCAACTCCTCCTATAGGATTTAAAAGGTAAGTGAATTAAATAGTGACTATAAATCTATGTTAACGAGCACACAATGTATAAAGATATAATCAGTGACAATAATGTAAAGATGGAGGATAGAGATATAAAGGGGCAAAGTGTTCATACTATTGAAACTAAGTTGATACTATTTAAACTAGGTTGTTATAAGTTTAGAATGAAATTCTAATTCCCCAAAGTAACCACCAAGGAAATAACTAAAACAAATATAGAAAAGGAAAGAAGATGGGAATCAAAATGGTACACTACCAAAAAAGATACATAACAAATGAGGACTTGTCCTGAACTGTCTTTCCAAAATTCATATGTTGAAGCCCTAACCTCCAAGATTTCAAAATGCAACTGTACTTGGAGGTTAGGGCTTTAAAGATGTCATTAAGTTAAAATGAGACATTTATTATAGGCCCTAATCTGCAAGGAGATCGAACCAGTCCATCCTAAAGGAGATCAGTGCTGGGTGTTCATTGGAAGGACTGATGTTGAAGCTGAAACTCCAATACTCTGGCCACCTGATGCGAAGAGTTGACTCATTGGAAAAGACCCTGATGCTGGGAAAGACTGAGGGCAGGAGGAGAAGGGGACAACAGAGGATGAGATGGTTGGATGGCATCACCGACTTGATGGACATGGGTTTGGGTAGACTCTGGGAGTTGGTGATGGACAGGGAGGCCTGGCGTGCTGCGGATCATGGGGTCGCAAAGAGTTGGACACGACTGAGCAACTGAACTGAACTGAATCTAATCTGACTAGTGTCTTTTTGTAAGAATTAATAGAAACACACAGAGACACAAGGGGTATGCACAGAGGGGCAAATATGTGAAAAGGCAGCAAGAGAAGAAAGGACCCAAAAGAAACCAAGGAGCCAACACCTTGACCTTAAACTTCTAAGCTTCCCTGATCTGTGAGAAAGTTAAATTCTTTTTTTAAGCTGCCCAATCCATGATGTTATTATGGCAGCCAGAGCAAACCACCATAGTATTTAATTGAAATTGTATACTTTTCTTAACTCTTTATTAGATATTTAAATTTTAATAGGCCATACTGTATATTCTTAATGTACATAAATGTAAGATTTTTAAAGAGTTAAGTATACTTGAATTGAACAGATATTAACAAAATTTAGAAAAAAATTACAATAACCTGTTCCATTTTGTCCCATAAAACAAAAGAATATTTCAAATTTCTGTTTCCAATAATACTTCTCTGAACTGATTCAAAAACCATTAGAACATCTCCTTTAATGTGTGATAAAACTGGGTACAGTTAAATGTAAATTTCACTCTGACTTACAGCTCTACTGTTATCAAGGCCACATTCGTGATGTCCATCCAACATGATGACATGAAACTAAATATTCTTTGAACAAAAGCATCTGAACATGTAATACTTTAGATTTTACTTATTAGCAATAACAGACATTGAGATGTATAAGAATCCATTTCTAGCTCTGCAAAATATTTATCTACCTTGAATCTAAATGCTTGTTTTAGCATTCCAAATGTTTATTCAATCATATCCTTTGCATCGATAGATTCATTACATATACTATCCATGCCTAAGATGAACATTATTTCAAAACACTTCAAAACACAATGGTCATTGCAGTTTGGGCTGTCAAGCTGGATTCCAAGTAAGTCACAGTTTTAGTAAAGTCATTGAGAAAGTCCTATTTAAGCTAGCTGCCCTTTCAAAGTGACCTTCTATCCCTCTTGAGATAAAAAGCAGTCCTATCACACAACAATGAGTCATTTGTTTGTTGTATGAGTTTTTCTTAGCCTCTTTATGGCCTCTTCAAGTATCATCAAACACTTGTGGAGAAATGGCATATAAATTTTTGTTTTACTGTAATCTTTCTCTGCATTCTCTTCAATGTACATCAGACAAGGACATTCTTCTTGTATCACATCTTTAAAATATTATACTGCAGGACATATTTTCTAGGTCCAGCAATAATTATAGCCATCTTTTAGGCACATGTTCAAGGAGGCAATCCTCTTCCATTTTTTTAAAGTCAAAAATCACATTCAGTGCATCGGTACACTTAAAAAAACTGAAAAGTGACCAAACGTCCTCTATGAAAGTACCAATCTCATAGGTAAGCAAATCACATCACTTTTTTGTATACAACATGTGTAGGATATTTAGAAGATAAAATCTTTTTATTTTCATTAGTAAGTTTACAATGAACAGAATCTGTTAAAATTTAAATTTGCACTGTCTGTCAAATATGCAGATAAGAAAAGTCTAAAAAGTATATTTGGGCATGATATCAACAATATTATGATATCTTAATTTGTTTTATGCTGCCTGCAGTTTGATTAAAATCTTCAAAACATGTTTTAACAAATTAAATTATCTAAGAGCTAATGGAAACATTTTCCTGTTGACATGATTTGTCACATCACTTATATCAAAGTGTGATTGCTGATAAGATCTGACAGAATGAGTTCTACATCGTCAAATGTTAACCTTTACTCTCCATAGGACTTTCAGTTCTTCTTTAATAGCTGTGATGATTATTCCAAGTAACTTTGCCTTTCAATGTTTCAGCATATCTTTAATATAGCTACCATGCAAGCTATTGTTGTTAAACTACTGAATAAGGAGAAATCGACCTAAACCTGGTATTGTGTGGTGAAATTACCTTAAAGCCCTGGTAGACTTCAAGTACTTTATAAGCAAGCTATACCACAGGACACAGAACAGAAAGGGCCTCCTGACCAAATTAAGATGTTGAAATCATAGATGCATCCATCTAAAATACACACTAAGAAGCAAGGGAAAGTGTTGGAGTAGGTTAATGCTCACGTGCAAACAAGGGTAAGGACCACACCACCTGAATGTTCACACATTATCTGCCTTTAACCTCATCTGACGGATGATAATGGTATAGGTAGGAGAACAGGGCCACAGTTTGAGCAACGGGGCCTAGAGATGGGAGTCCTTGGCAGATATTATAAAACAAGGAAACTAAATCTTAGGAAATAACCTGAGTAGTCATGGCTTTATTTCCCTTTCCGAAATTATATACCTGTGAGGCCAGAAATAAGGACATAGTAAGTTTCACTAATGAGTGATCTTTCAAGGGCAGGTGTAACTGTCAGCCTAGTATTATATGATCATAATATGGTTTTTCCATCCCTTTCTAGCTGTAAGTAACACTGTTTGTTATAGCATAGCATTTTATTACCTCTTCGGCAGTCTTACAGGTTACAAACTTAGTTGCTATTTATATTTAACAAATCATATCAATATTGCCTGTTTCTCAAGCTACTTGTTTACTACTTATATTTGGCAGTCCAGTGGTTAAGACACTGTGCTTCCACTGCAGGAGACAAGGGTTTGATCCCTGGTTGGAAACTAAGATCCCAAATGGTGCACGGCACGGGCAAGGGAAAAAAAAAAAAACCTGTTTTACCTCAATCTTAAAAGCTATCAGTTTACTATCTATGAATTTCATCTATCTTTATTTTTCCTATCTTTACAGAAGAACTGAATTATTTTCAAAATACCCATTACAAAAGATCACACAGGAAACACATATTACACATGGTATGTACTAACAAAATCTATATAGAATTAAATGGTTTATGAGTACTTTGATGAGGATTGAATTCCTATTATAGAGCTCGGCCCTATTTTAGATCTACAGTTCACAGGACCTGGAAGACATTCAGTTAGCATAGTTACACTAAACTGGTATTTGTTGCCCAGTATTTGTTTCTCAGTCACCTAGAATAATAGAGAAAATGGAAGAGCAATCCAGTTGTTCTCTGAAGTGAAGGAGAACACAAATGGATAAGAAAAGAAGACGAAAGCCCAAAACCAACGAATCAAATGCACTAACAGAAAACAAAGTCTGGAACCTGTCCTGATGGGACATCTCTAGCTAGACTTTTTAAACAGCTTACAGTTCAACCTCATTCATTCATCACATTAGATTCAAGCAAGGCTTTATCAAAACCGTTCACGTTAAGGTTCTAAATACTGTATCAAATTTTACTTAAACTTTAGAAGACACAGCTTATACCAGCTACTACCAAGCACAATGATTAGTACATAGCAGATGCCAATAAATATTTACTTTACATATAAAGCAATCAATTATTTCCATTAATGACTGCCATGGAAAATCTGAAGAATTCTCCTTCTAAAGAAAAGTACTTCTATAGGAACATTTTTCAAACCTCTCTGGCTACCCCAAAGATAAATTATAATTGGGCAATTATGTAGCTGAATCATCAATCAGAAGGAAAGGAAAAGCACTCTCAAAATATTAGGGGAAATAAAAAGCCAAATAACATGTTTAACTGAAGACTAGATTGAAACAGTATTTTTAAGTGGATGAGAGCCACAAATCTGGTTGTTCTGTCCATGGATGCGTAAGTTTAGTCTGTTAACTAAGTAAAATGGGGGGAGGGGGAGAAGCCCTGCAACTCTGGTGGTTTCCAAACTTTCCCTTAAAAAGCAGTATAACTTTTTAACATGTTCATTATCTCATTAATCCTTATGACTTTCATTTGAGATATGCATTAAACTCCACATTTACAGATGAAAGGCTCATAAAAGTTGCTCATGGTTTCACAGCCAGTAAAGCAACAAAGTTTGAACTCAAACCCAGTTTAATGGATTCCCATAGCCACAAGAGCAAGCCTACGTTCTTGTTGCCTCAGTGATTGTTAAATAAGCAAAGGAAATATAAAACTTGAATAAAGTTGATACTACACCCTATAGAAGCATTTCTAGAGTCTATTTTTCAATTTATTTCTAAAAACGGTAAAACAGACATACACAAAATTTATCTTTTTAAATAATTTTTAAGCATACAGTGCAATGGCATTAGATATATTCACACTGTTGTACAACCACACTATTCACCTCTAAACTCTTCATCTTGTAAAACTGAAACTCTATGCCCAGTAAGCAATAACTCTTCATTTCCTCTTCCTGTAACCCCTAGAAATTACGTTCTACTTACCATCTCTATGCATTTGAGTGATTTGGGTGCCTTATATAGGTGGAATCATCAATATTAATACTCCTGTGACTAAGTTACTTCACATACTGTATACACTCAAGATTCATTCATATTATAGTATGCGTCAGAATTTCCTTACTTTTTAAGACTGAAAAATATACCACTGTATGCATGCACCACATTCTGTTTAGCCATTCATTCATTCACTAAAGGACATGTGGGTTGCTTCCACTTTTTAGCTATTGCGAATAATTCTGCATGAACACACATGTACATATATGTCAATACCCTGCTTTTAATTCTTTTGGGTATATAACCTGTCTCAGTGTGCTCTGCCTGATGTAACAAAATATCATAGACCAGATGGCCTGAACAATAGAAAACTTTTTCTGGAGGCTTGGAAATCTAAGATTAAGATACAGTTGATGTGGCAGCCTGAGAAGACTAATAAAAACACCTAAGTACAAAAAGTAAACTGTCTTTTTTCTGTTAACCTGAAATCACAAAATGACTACTGGAATGTTAAACAAACAAACAAACAAAATCCACTGATAAACACAAAAGATCTCATCTCCTCAGGCCACTGAACACAGCATTTTACAACCTAAAATATTTTAACACTTTAAATGATCAAATGATTAAATTTGAGCTTTGATAGTATGCAGGATAACTATAGTAAATATCTAAATTTAATAAAAGTTCAATCTTTGACAATTCTCCACTTCTTCAGCCCATAATTAAAATTGCAAGGGAAAGCATTAATCAATTAAAAAAAAAATCAAAATGACCTGAATCCATGAGAGTTAACACTTGTGACTGCAGTTAGAGGGATTCTGAGCTAGTTTACAAATCGCAGAGGTAAGAACAGAGATTTATAAAGCTCTTCCTGTTCTTCATAATTGGAACTTTAAATAGAACACTAACATTACCACTTAAAATTAGGTTACACTGGTAACTTGAAAGAGTACATGTCAAAATAAGTTTGTCCAGTTACCCACTGGAAGATGTATATAGATACAGACACAGATGCATAAACTTATACATAAATATACACAGATATATAGATATATATGTATTTATATATACTACAAGAAAACTTATAGTATCCATAAGAACATCCATTCTAAGAACTATAAGAAAGCCATCAAGTTTAATTATATTAAAAAACACTAAGAACTTTGGCAGAGTAAAAGATGTGAAAAGTCATTAAAGTATAAATGACAAATAAAAAATACTTCCAATTCCAAAAAAGGAATACTATTTATAAAATATGCAGACCTTCTACAAATCAATAACATGAAACATGATAAAATATAACCAAAGGATTCCACAAGTAATTAAGAAATATATACAAACAATAAACATTTAAAACCAACAAAAATATTCTATAGCAAACATATAGATTAAAATACTTATGAACAATGACCAAAAGTATCAAATCATTTTAAGCCAATTTCTTTTACCACCTTTAAAATAATCAACTAACCTGGGCCACTTTAATTGAATTCTGGGTAGAGCCACCAGCATGATATTCAACTTTGAATTTTTTTACAAGTTCATCAAACCTAGAAGGAAATCACAGTAGAAAAAAGTTAGCATTTGTCAGTTGTCACAATGCAAATTTTTCTGATTAGAAGCTCATTAAATTACATTTAGTGAAATTTTTGAATTACATAATTATGTTGAATAAATGAATTAAAATGCTATATGAAAACAACTTTCCTAAATTTCCATACTTAACTGTTTTCCACAAGTGTACAATTATGAGACTTTAAAATACATAGGGTGACCATAATTAGACATTAAAAACAAGGTAAAAATAAGAATTTGTAAGTTATTAAATATTTATAAGCAATGAATATTTTCCTACTTTAAATGAACTCTAAAATTCTTACAAATGTATGCCCTAATAAGTTCAAAAATTTTAAATATCATAAAGGCTACTGTTTTAAAACTTAAAGAATTACAAAACTACATGGAGTTGCATGATTCTTAGGAAAACTGCTTGGTGACAGCTTCTGTATCTGCCAAATAGAGAGGAAGAGAGAGATGATCTAAAGCTTTCATACTTCATTACTTTGGCATCTGATAAAGGAAGATATATATACTAACTACACATAGTACTTTTCATACAAGGTGATGCATGTAAATCCCTAGTATTACACTCAAAGGGCTAAGTAAACTGATTAAAATGTCTCAAATTACATGGTGTTTAATAATCTAGATGACAAGTCAATATTCCCTACTACACATTTCTAACATGTTGGATGCTGTGGGAGATAACCAGAGGGCATAGGCATAAACTTTATTTTAAAGGATTTATATGTTTTGGAGGGACAAGGATGAATATGCATGAAAAAAGAGAAAATTTAAAAATACCAAGTTATCCACAAACAAAATGTATGCAATACAGACAGCAAGGGTTACAGAAGATCAAAGAAGAGAGACTGGGATGTGAATACAGTATTCAGGAAAGATACCGGTCCTAGTGCTATTTTCACAACTTTAAAATTTTAAGCTCAGAAGGAGGTTTTTTACTCAAATGAAACTTTTCACAGAACTTCAAAATGCAAAAAGGGATAAATACAGAGATGGTTACATTAGGAATAGGGAAAACAGAGTTACTATACCCACTTCTATACTTCCAATTGCCTTCAAATCCCATCTATAAAACCCTGAGATGTCAATAAACACAACTGGCAAAGCCCAAACTGTGGACAAGGTGGCTCGGTGGTAAAGAATCCACCTGACAATGCAGGAGACACAGGAGATGCATGTTCGATCCCTGGGTGAGGAAGGGATTTCTTACCTATAGGGTAAGAAATGGCAACTCACTCCAGTATTCTAGCCTGGGAAATTCCATGGAGAGAGGAGGCTGGTGGTCACAGGAGCCAGACGTGAGGAGCACACACTAGAAAGTTTTCACAACAGTACCTGTATACCTCTAAGAAGAACTTACAAAAAACAATCTTAAAGACCCAGATAAGCACAATAGTGTGCTCACTGATCTAGAGCCAGACATCCTGGAGTGCCAAGTCAAGTGGGCCTTAGGAAGCATCATTACAAACAAAGCTAGTGGAGGTGACAGAATTCCAGCTAAGCTATTTCAAATCCTAAAAGATGATGGTGTTAAAGTGCTGCAGTCAAAATGCCAGAAAATTTGGAAAACTCAGCAGTGGCCTCAGGACTGGAAAAAGTCAGTTTTCATTCCAATCCCAAAGAAAGGCAACGCCAAAGAATATCCAAACAACTGTACAAGTGCACTCATCTCACACCCCAGCAAAGTAATGCTGAAAATTCTCCAAGCGAGGCTTCAGCAGTATGTGAACTGGGAATTTCCAGATGTTCAAGATGGATGTAGAAAAGGCAGAGAAACCAGATTATCAATTGCCAACATCCACTGGATCATAGAAACTGCAAGAGAATTCCAGAAAAATATCTACTTCTGCTTCACTGACTACGCTAAAGTCTTTGACTCTATGGATGACAACAAACTGTGGAAAATTCTTAGATGTGGGAATACCAGACCACTTGACCTGCCTCCTGACTTCCCTGGTGGCTCAGATGGTAAAGTGTCTGCCTACAATGAGGGAGACCTGCGTTCAATCCCTGAGTCGGGAAGATCCTCTGGAGAAGGAACTGGCAACCCACTCCAGTACTCTTGCCTGGAAAATTCTATGGATGGAAGAGCCTGGTAGGCTACAGTCCGTGGGGTCGCAAAGAGTCAGACACGACTGAGTGACTTCACCTTACCTTATCTTTTTGACCTGCCTCCTGAGAAATCTGTATGGAGGCCAAGAAGCAACAGTTAGAACTGGACATGGAACAGAGTGGTTCCAAATAGGGAAAGGAGTACATCAAGGCTGTATAGTGTCACCTTGATTATATAACTTATATGGAGACTTCATCATGTGAAATGCCGGCTGGATGAAGCACAAGCTGAAATCAAGACTGCAGAGAGAAATATCAATAACCTCAGATATGCAGATGACACCACCCTTATGGTAGAAAGTGAAGAGAAACTAAAGAACCTCTTGATGAAAGTGAAACAGGAGAGTGAAAAGGCCTGCTTAAAACTCAACATTCAGAAAACAAGGATCATGGCATTGGGTCCCATCACTTCATGGCAAATAGACAGAGACACAATGCAAATAGTGAGAGACTTTATTTTGGGGGGCCACAAAAGCACAGCAGATGGTGACTGCAGCCATGAAATTAAAAGATGCTTACTCCTGGGAAGAAAACCTATGACCAACCTAGACAGCATATTAAAAAGCAGAGACATTACTTTAAAGACAAAATTCAATCTAGTCAAAGTTATGGTTTTTTCAGTAGTCATGTATGGATGTGAGAGTTGAACCATAAAGAAGGCTGAGCACCAAAGAATTAATGCTTTTGAACTGTGGTGTTGGAGAAGACTCTTGAGGGTCCCTTGGACTGCAAGGAGATCAAACCAATCAATCCTAAAGGAAATCAACCCTGAATATTCACTGGAAGCTAGAGGTTAAGCTCCAATAGTCAGCCACCTGATGCAAAGAACCAACTCACTGGAAAAGACCCTGATGCTGGGTAAGATTGAAGGCAGGAGGAGAAGGGGAAGTCAAAGGATGAGATGGTTGGATGGCATCACCAACTCAATGGACATAAGTTTGAGCAAGCTCCGGGAGTCGGTAATGGACAGGGAAGCCTGGCGTGCTGTAGTCCACAGGGTTGCAAAGAGTCGGACGTGACTGAGCAACTGAACTGAATGGAATAATACTAATCTATTAGAAGGACTGATGCTAAAGCTGAAACTCCAATACTTTGGCCACCTCATGTGAAGAGTTGACTCACTGGAAAAGACCCTGATGCTGGGAGGGACTGGGGGCAGGAAGAGAAGGGACGACAGAGGATGAGATGGCTGGATGGCATCACCGACTCGATGGACATGAGTTTGAGTAAACTCCAGGAGTTGGTGACGGACAGGGAGGCCTGGAGTGCTGCAATTCATGGGGTCGCAAAGAGTCAGACACGACTGAGTGACTGAACTGAACTGAACTGAACTGAATACTTACAGGACAGAAGAAAAAGTACATAGTCCCAGATGCAGATACGTGGGAGTTGTGGTAGTCTAGGAAATGTTCTCTTCGAATTACTTTCTAAACTATTTATCAGCTAAGAATGATACTGGAGATTGGAAGAGAAAGGAAGAATCAGTGGACAAAATAAACATTAAGTGATTAATTGCTCTATCTGTCTGAGGTCATTCCACTTTCAAAAGCCAATTTATCTAAATATCAGAACCTGTGAATGTAACCTTATTTGGAAAAAAAAAAAAAGTGGGGGGTCTTGCAGGAAGTAAAGATTTGGGGATCTTGAGGAGGTAAAATCCTCCCTCTTGAATTACTCAGCTAAGTCTCAGACCCCAATGCCAGTTCTTCTTACAATGGACAAAAGAGAAGACAGAGGTGAGGATGGAGACAGAGATTGGACAAATGTGGCCAAGAGCCAAGGAATGCCAGCATCCATGAAAAGTTGGAAGAGACAAATATTCTCCACTTCAGAAGGAGTACAACTATGCTAACACCTTGATTTCAGACTTCTGCTTCCCAAGAACTTTAAGAGAATAAATTTCTGTTGAAGGCCACCCCAGTTTGTTGTTGCTACAGCAACACCATCCTTTCTCACTCTCTCAAGAATCTTTCCTTAAGTTATGTCTTACCTGCTCCATCATTAATTTCTTCCTTCCAACAACAAAGAATCAGATATAATATTTTGGTAATAACTGGGGGGTAGACTTAGTACAGACACTAAAACCACAGTAGACCAACAACAATCTGTACTGTTTACTTTGTTTTTGTTATCAATTCCCCCAGCACCATCCAAAGGAACTTTCTGTTCATAGTGAAAAGTTCTGTATCTGTGCATCCAGTCTGGCAGCCACTAGCTAGCTACTGCATGCTTGGAAGGTAGGCAGTGTGACTGATGTTTTATTTCAAATAAAAATTTAAATTTCATTTAACTTTATTAACTTACACTTGAACATCTATAGCCTCAAGGCTAGCGGCTACCTTCTAGACTATTATGGTTTAAAAAGAATACCAGCTTTTCAAGATGCTCTAGAGAAAAAGGATTACAAGACCAAATAAGCATAGGAAATTGTGTATTCTATTCTCATCTTGAAGATTCATATTGTATATCAGCATATTAAAAGCACTGAGATATCTGAAACAAAGAAACATGTTTTATTTATTGAACATACAGGATCTTAGAACCCTCTGAGGTTCTAGGGTTAGTTTCCATAGCTAACATTTATGTAATATTTACTACATGCCAGAATCAACTGTTTTAAAATTTTACCCAAATCACTTTTTTAAATGCTCAATACAAGTTTATAACATGGGTACTACCATTAGCTCCTATTTTTTTCAATTTCTTTTCAACAAATACCTACATGCTACAGTATGCAGTATTTCAAATTTTGGTCTGATAAATCCTGATGAATTCTGATAGACAAGGTATGTCCATTTCAAAATGTTTAATTTTTCATTTTGATTTTTTACTGTGTGTACGCACTGATTCTCAGTTCAATTCAGTTCAGTCACTCAGTCATGTCCGACTCTTTGCGACCCCATGAATCACAGCACGCCAGGCCTCCCTGTCCACCACCAACTCCCGGAGTTCACCCAAACTCATGTCCATCGAGTCAGTGATGCCATCCAACCATCTCATCTTCTGTGGTCCCCTTCTCCTCCTGCCCCCAATCCCTCCCAGCATCAGGGTCTTTTCCAATGAGTCAACTCTTCACATGAGGTAGCCAAAGTATTGGAGTTTCAGCTTCAGCATCAGTCCTTCCAATGAACACCCAGGACTGATCTCCTTTAGGATGGACTGGTTGGATCTCCTTGCACTGATTCTACTAAATAGTTGAACATTCTTCAACATTCAGTCTACTTCTTCAAAGTAGACTTATACTACTGACACTTTCCATATATTTCAATTGAGAAATATTAAGTAACCAAAATATATGTACAATATAACCCAAGAAAATTACAATATGTATGTGTATCCTGCAAGCAAAATTACCCAATATATATGTGTACTAAAAAGGACCTAGAAGATTACAACCAAGGTGTTAAGAGTGGTTTACTCCAAAGTAGAAGCAATTACAGACCTTATATACTTTTTTTTTATTGTGTAATAAGCATAGAAACTGTTTGTAATAAAAACATTTAAAAATCTACTTCATCTTATAATGGAAGAAAATAGCAGTTTTTCCATACAACAATACAAATAGAACTATATACAAATCAAAACACAGAGCAGAGAAGTGAGTGGTTCTGAATGAAAGAGGCAGGGGAAGAGTAACATCTGAAGTGGAATTTGACAGATATGGGAGAAAAAATATTCAGGGCTAAGGATAAAACAAAACTCTAACATATTCAGGGAAATAAGTTATACACAGACTAAAATGTAGGTAAAAATCAAAGTAGTAAAAACTGACAGAAGCGAACTCTCTCTGCCAGACTAATAAGCTTCAGTACTAGTCAGTAGGCAACTAGGAATTATTAAAATCTATTTACTGATAGTGTGAAAGGTAGATTTTATTTTTAAATGATAATAGCACTCCTCTAAGAACAAGGTAGATTAAAGGGAGGCAGACTGGGACTTTCCTGGGGATCCAGTGGCTAAGACTCCACACTCTCAATGCAGGGGGCCTAGATTCAATCCCTGGCTCAGGGAACTAGACCCCACACACAACTGCACAGCCAAATAAACAAAATATTTTTTAAAAAGAGTGGAGAGGGAAAATCACATCTTTTGAGGGCAAAAAAAAAAAAGAACAAAGAGTGAGAGAGAAAGAGAGACAGGCACATCGCAAGCCTTTGGAAAAGTTCGTAAGTCCGATGCTGAGACAAGGGGCTAGAGGGAAGTGATCAAGCTAAGGAATCATTTCCGAAGTTGAAGACATCACATGTGATAAATAACTGGAAGTAAAAGATGTGTCAGAGGGAAAACAATCCTGAGACTTCTACTTTGGATTACCAGTTGGATGGTGTTAAGAAAGGAAATACAAGAAAGAAGAAAAATCATATGGAAAAAAGGGAACTCCTAAGTATGTGATTATCAAACCTAGAAAGATTTCTGTTTAGGGAGCTAACTGCACGGAGGAAAAATTTATTTTCTTTCATCTCTTGCATGGATTGGGCACATCTTCTCTACACAATTTTCTAGTTGATACAAAATCTCCTGATTTTATATGAATGTTCCACATTGTCTATGACAAAACTATAAATGCACTCAGTGGAAAATGCCAGGAAAAGAAGGACTGTATATCTTTAATGAAAGAACAAAAAAGTTAAGCTAAAATATTAATAAGCCTCAAAACCATGATTAAAATTGTATAGGGAAATAATCAATTATACAAAAACCCTAAATATTTTCTAGGTTATTTAGAAATAACAGAGTTTATGATACCTTTACTTTTGATGGAGAACTTCAATATATTTCAGAATGTGATTTTTTTTTCTATAGGAGCGATGTGTCTATTTCTGTACTTTATAGATACATTCTTACTTTTTCCTTTCTTTGAGCTTCTTTGTCTGAATGCAGTGAGTGTATCAAACACCTCAATAAAAAACAGAATTGAAATTAACAGCTGATCCATGTCATAATGAAACTATTTTCATTAAAGAAAATTTTAAATAAAAATTGATGTCACTGGGATATAATTCAGAATTTCTCAAAGACTAACCTTATGGAAAAAACAAGAATGCAATATACCATATACTGCTAAAGAATTTTAATACTTGTGTACAGTATTAAGCTGATGGTGTACAGGAGAACTTAAATTTTCAGTAACACTCTCAGCTCTCATATCACATATTATTAAATACTTCATAAATATGCTATCTATATATATATGCTTTGTTTTTGAGAAGAAAAGCAAAAAAACAATAGAGTAGAGAGAAGACTTCAAATACTAACATGGCAGGCAGAGATGTGACTAAATACTAGTCTTTTAATCCTGGTTTAATATTAAACCATACCTCAGAGTGGTAATACGCACAGAAAAGTTATCATAAGAAAATGATCAACCATGAAAATTTTAAGTCTATTAAAAGATAACAGAGACTTCTGATAAAAATAATACTGATGATCATAAGCATGCTACTAGCAGGAGCAAAGAGCTTCTAATTTTGGAACAGCTGGGCAATGACTAAATGACCAAAGTAAACATAGTCAACCAAACATAATTCATCCTTTAGCATAAAAGCTCTTTTGGCATTGAGGTCAAGCCAAGTATTAATGGAAAAGAATGTAGGAGAGTATACTACAAAGAGATTCACCTTTTCAAAAACAGTGATTACTATATTAACTACAACATGGCTAGCAGAGCTGCCACGATTGCCCTGAGAAATATCAATAACCTCAGACACAGATGACACCACCCTTATGGCAGAAAGTGAAGAGGAACTAAAGAGCCTTTTGATGAAGGTGAAAGAAGAGAGTGAAAAAGTTGGCTCAGAGCTCAACATTCAAAAAAAGAAGAGCATGGCATCCAGTCCCATCACTTCATGGCAAATAGATGGGGAAACAATAGAAACAGTGAGAGACTTTATTTTCTTGGGCTCCAAAATCACTGCAGAGGATGACTAAAGCTATGAAATTAAAAGACGCTTGCTCCTAGGAAGAAAAGCTATGACCAACCTAGACAGCATATTAAAAACCAGAGACATTACTTTGCCAATAAAAGTCCATCTAGTCAAAGCTATGGTTTTTCCAGTAGTCATGTACGGATGTGAGAGTTGGACCATAAAGAAGGCTGAGCATCGAACAATTGATGCTTCTGAACTGTGGTGTTGGAGAAGACTCTTCAAAGTCCCTTGGACTGCAAGGCGATCCAACCAGTCAATCCTAAAAAAAATCAGTCCTAAATATTCACTGGAAGGACTGATGTTGAAGCTAAAAGTCCAATACTTTGGCCACCTGATGCGATGAGCCAACTCATTAGAAAAGACCCTGATGCTGGGAAAGACTGAAGGCAGGAGAAGGGAATGACAGAGGATGAGATGGCTAGATGGCATCACTAACTCAACGGACCTATGGTTGAGAAAGCTCTGGAAGATGATGAAGGACAGGGAAGCCTGGCGTGCTGTAGTCCGTGGGGTCACAAAGAGTCAGAAATAACTGAGTGACTGAAAAACAACAACTACAACACGGTCAGATAAGACTATGGAGAAGTCAACAACTGAAAAGTTTAATGGAAGAGAAATATGGTGCTACCTTTAAGACAGTATCTAGATTTTGCTGCTTATTATTATACTAAACTGTTCATTTCATAAAATTTCCAACTAGTATCCACTTTACAAAGTCGGAATGAGGAACAAACACTAAATGATTTTTCAATGAGTTTTAAGAAATAAACACAAGCAGAGTCTAACTGAGAAAGTTAAGCACTCAAGAATAAAGAATAACAACCACACAAAAATCAGGAGTGTAAAAGTTAAGGAGAATAGTATTTATCGGAGGATGATAATAAAACAATGTATATATACACTAAACCTTAGAAAAAACAATCATAAGACTCTTAATTCCACTGACAGTGATTCACACATAAGGATATGAATGATAAACTAAGTTTTATCCCTTATAATCTGGGGCTCAAATATAATCTAGTTCAAATTTTTAAGATTCAAAGAAAGTTTTAGAATGTAGGGCATTTTTAATTCCTATCTTTACTCAGTTTTTAGGTTAAGAAATTTCTTTCAAATAAACCTCTTTTTTAACCCTAAATAAATTACCCTACCAGCGATGTAAACTGGTAAGACAAATGGGAAAGACACAAATGTGAGACTTTTAAAGAAAAACTTTAGAAATATGAACTTATTTCCTGACATTCCTGAAAAAAGTGATTTACCAATCTAGATATTTTTCATATTACATAACATTAATCCCTGACAAGTTTGGAAACCTATACTCAGTCTGAATATGTCATTGTGAGGCTAGTGACTAAGGATGCTAAAGCGCTGTTTAGCATTTCTGACTTAAACATTAACTGACCCACCATTTCAAAGATATTGTTATAAAAATACTCATCAGCATTTATTATAAATATTAACTCTGAGAAGTATATACTTTTCAGGATTGACTGCATCTGCTCTTGAACTCTGTTCTCCACATCTTTCCCTTCTTTTTAATAGGCTCTTTAAGGTCCTCCACCCTCCAACCTTTTTCTCCAGAGGTAAAGATACACAGGAGTAGTTAGAGCTCTATTGGAACCTGATGTTTCTTCCAGTATTTACAAGAAATTTCAATTCTTAGTATGATCGGTCGTCTAGCAATTCTGAATTGCAGGTTATGTGATTCTATTTACGTGCCTTGTTTTAAGAAGACCAAGGAAATTCACTTTCATTATCCTCTAAGTCCAGTTAAATGATTTTTGATTAATTTCTCTTAGTAAGTGGCAGACTCAGGACTAAGAGATCCATCCAAAAATTAAGAAAACATTAAAAGCATATAAAGTAAAAATAAGATAATTTAGAATAAAATACACCTTATTGGCTTGAACCTAAGAACAGAAAAATTACACATTAACATTTAAGGAGCTATTTCTGTAACTTAATTTCTTCTCTCCTGTTGTGTTTTTTTTTTTTCCTTATCATTCTTTTTATTTTTATGACTCTTTAGAAGGATTTTCTGCATGCATCTTGAAATCATAAGGAAAATTTCACATATACCCTATAACTTAGGATCAATCATTCTTAAACCTCCTTAAAAAAGTTCTTGTAAGTAAAATAAAAGAAATATCAACAGGAAAATGTCCACAAAACCATCCTTTATAATTTCTAGTTCTATCTTAGGGCAATTGCTTCCCACTTTCACAGCAACTAAAGTCAAGTCTCTTTTATCCCAGTCTTGGAAGGAAAAAGAGTGAGCTCAGAAGATAAAGAAGACCTCAGATTGTGCTAACATCACAGCATAGAAACCAAACATTAAAAATTTCGAAAACTTCATAAAGAAGACATATGAAGGATAAGACACATGTAAAATCTTTATAGTAAAACTCAAAATATTTAACTTCCTTAAGAAAGCATTCATAACTGCCAAGTAGGGTTCTGATGAAGTTCCTTTCCTAAACTTCTCATCTAAACAAATAATAAATGAAAAAACATCACTAATTCTAAACAGGTTATACTTATTAAGACCAAATGTTAATAGAATAACACAGTGGGGAAAAATCCATAGGCCAGTAGAAAGATTCAAAGCTTTGAAATCTTTTACCACAAATGTTTAGTGAGGTTCAAAAAAATTCACTTAAATGTCAGTTTGATAAAAGCCAAAAGAACATTTCCCACATGTGTTTATATTTAAGCATATTTTTAAAAGATGGAAAAAGTAACAGTCATTCAAAACCAGGGTTAAGTTAGCTCATGAGGATCGTAATTTAAAGGTATTTCTCTAACCTCTAATTTTATTTTCCTTGATAAGAAAGCAGTTTTAAGCATGCATTGCTTAGGTAAGTCTTTATTCAATTCTAAAACGTTTAAAAGTTTTAATTATTCCCATTTATAACTCTGAAGATGAATGAAGATGTCTGCACGAGAAATAACTGTTGAAAAGTACTTTGTATAGAAGATGATTAAGATAAAATGAATTATTCCTAAATACAGATGCACAGCATACACATTATGTATCCCCTCCTTATAAAAATATACAAGGAAACTTCACTAAACCAATGTACAAGTTTCATTAAATAGTAAAACTGTTTGACATTTACTTTTAAACTATGCAAGAAAAAGTCATATATAAGAAAAAGAGAAATACTGTAAGATAGTGTTTCTCAAAATGAGACAAACAGTCTCCTGATAAACTTAAGAGTGTCACCCATATGTCCACAGAAAGTTCCAAAACACAAAATACTCTTTTTCATCCATTACTGCTTTGTTATTTCTATCACAGAATACATGGTTTATAATGGGGCCTTAGTTTCTTTAATACAAACACTTCATAAACATATGTAACAGATATGGATATGGACAGTATTTAAGCAACAAATTAATCATTTTTCTCTATCCAACTATAAAAAGTGTCATTTATCAGAAACACTCAAACATTCAGATTTCTTATCAAAACATAACACATAGAAATTTTGATTCTGAGTCATAAATAGCATTTCTACTGACAACAACTAGTAAAGTCATACATATTATAAATCACTAAAGGTACAAGAGATCTTTGGAAGCAACAATCACCAAATGAATAAATTTCTATGGAGGTGAGAACTGTTTAGAGTTGGCCAGAACCAGCAGCTGTTTGTCTGACCTGTCCAAATTTGTACTCACCAGCTTTAGGCCAGAGAGACAAAATTTGACAATTCAGGAACCACAAACATAGAGCTGGTTTGTCCCATAACACATTTGCTGAATTCTGAAAATGAAATGCAAACTAAGGAGGTTAACCAAAATCACCTGAAAACCAGGAAGTCTGCCCAGTCTGGCCGTGCTTACAAAACAAAGGCCAAGAGCAAAGGAACTAAAAATATGTTAGGCAAGAAATGAACTCCACAGGAAGAGGGGAGGATAAAAACTAAAGATAGACACTCTTCTACTGGGAAGCAGGAGAGGATGTGTGGCTATCCTGGTTCTATCTCGAAGCTGAAAATTCAAACTTTGGGTTCAGCAGAACAATGGTATGGGGGTGGAAGGGAGGGGGATTAAAAAAAAAAGTTGGATAATTTTATTCATTACATAGTACTAAAGTGATAAAATTGGAAACTTAAGAGTCTAAAACAAAATATCAGTTTCCTAATGTAAACCGGTACAGCCATTACGGAGAACAGCATGGAAGTTCCTGAAAAAACTCAAAATAGAGTTACCATACAATACTACAATCCCATTCCTGGGCATAATTCTGGAGAAAACTTTTATTAAAAAAGGTTATATATAATACACAATGGAATATTACACAGCCATGAAAAAGAATGAAATAAGGTTATTTGCAGTAACATGGATATACCTAAAGATTATCATACTAAGTGAAGTATGCCAGATGGACAAATATCATATGCTATTCTTTTATAAGAAATCTAAAAAAAAAGATACAAATGAACTTATTTACAAAACAGAAATAGACTCACAGACACAGAAAACAAATTTAGGGTTACCAAAAGGGAAAGGGGAGAGGGGATAAATTAGGAGGTTGGTATTATCATATATAAACTATTACATATATAATAGATAACTAACAAAAAGCCCTACTGTATAGCACAGGGAACTATACTCAACATTTTGTAATAACCTATAATAGAAAAGAATTTGGGAAAGAATATATGTATAAATCACTGCTCTGCATAGGTGAAACTAACCTAACATTGTAGATCAACTATACTCAAATTTTAGAAAATATATATATATTTCAAATGTCAGTCTCCTACTTGAGATATTTGTCAAATTTTGAACATGTACTGGGAAGAAAGCTAAAGAATTAAACTAAAAACCTCTGAGAGACGTTCTGGTGGACTGTTTCACAGCTGAGACAAAGACCCCAGGGGTCTAAATTAAGAATCTTAGAGAGTCAAGCTCTAGAAACAGAGGCAAGCAGTGTAGACCAAGTCTATTAAAACCAAAAATCAACTCTGACCTAGATTTAATTCTTAACTTTGTTACAGTGATCAGCTCTCCTTTCACTTCACATCAGCCTCATAAACAAATGGGTGAACAGTCTGGTAGAATACACAATCTGAAGGGTCAACAGCTCTTATATAAAGTGAACAGCAAACAGTGAACAACTGATAGTTACGCAAAGAGGCAAAGTAATTTGATTGACAACTAAAAATGAAAAAAACAATAAAGAAGTTTCAAAATGATTTAAATACTGGAAATAAGAAAAGAGACTTTATAGTAACTATATTTTCAAGGAATTAAAGGAAAGAATGCATAAACTAGAAACACTGGAGAATTTAGAGGATTCGAATTATAAAAAAGAGTAAACATTTAGAACTGAACAATTTGATATATGTGAGTTTAAGAATTTATTGTTCAAATAACTATAAGTTTGAATATAAATTCAAGCTGAGAATATTTTCTCTGTATCTTCCTATTACTTAGCCCAAGACAAGTCTGAGTCTGAGGCAGAACTGGGAAAATAAAGCCCCAGATCTGTGGCTAGGAGACCAGAAAGGAGAACTCCAGAAAACAAAAACTACTAGAACTCTTTAAGTATCTAGAAAAAAAGGAACGACTCAGCAAAGAAATAAAAGATATAAAGAAGATCAAATAAACATTCAATAAGTGAAAATTTAAAATTCACTAGATGGACTCAACAACCCCACTCCAGTACTTTTGCCTAGAAAATCCCATGGATGGAGGAGCCTAGTAGGCTGCAGTCCATGGGGTCGCTAGAGTTGGACAGGACTGAGCGACTTCCCTTTCACTTTTCACTTTCGTGCATTGGAGAAGGGATTGGCAACCCACTCCAGTGTTCTTGCCTGGAGAATCCCAGGGACGGGAAGCCTGGTGGGCTGCCGTCTATGGGGTCACACAGAGTCGGACACGACTGAAGCGACTTAGCAGCAGCAGCAGCAGTAGTAGATGGACTCAACAGAAAAATTAAAACTCACTATACTTGAAGACCAATCAATACAGTCTGAACAATAGAGAGAAAAATGATTTTTTTTAAATGAGAAAATACTCAGATACCTATGAAATACTACTAGAAGATCTAGCATTTATGCTATCAAAGAATCAAAGGGAGAGAAAAATGCAGTGCAGAAAAAAATTTGAAGAAATAGCACCTTAAAACTTCCCAAATTTGATTAAAGACACATTCTTATAGGCTTAAGAAGCTAAAAAAAATCCAAAGAAATCTATGCCTAGACAAATGAGAAGAACCCGGAGGGTGGAACCAGATGGAATATCAGTATTTAAAAGGAAAAGATTTAAAAGGGAGGAAGAAGTGGGGAGGGCAGATATCAACCTATAGTTGAAATTCCTTACCAAGAACACAAAAGACAAGTCTGATACCAATATGGTCAAATTAGGATTTTACATAGCAAGTGATCAAGATAGACAGATTCCTTAAGTAAAGGCTCTGGTATAGACAGATCTGGCTTTAATTTCATATTCATCTAATTGTCTGAGATGGGGCAAGTAATTTATATTCTCCAAGATTAAGTTTCCTCATGCGTAATGGCAACCCACTCCAGTGTTCTTGCCTGGAGAATCCCAGGGACGGGCGGGGGAGCCTGGTGGGCTGCCATCTATGGGGTCGCACAGAGTCGGACACGACTGAAGCGACTTAGCAGCAGCAGCAGCAGCACGCGTAAAGCATGGTATTAGAGACTGTTTTGCATTCTGCAGTATTTAAACATAGTGCCCGACAGATACTGGGCACACACAAGCGCGCACGCACGCCAAAAAAAAGAAGGGGGATAAGTGGATGGATGACCTATGGAAGGATTAAAAGAGTCTTTTTGCTGCTGCTGGTGTTGAATTTTTAAGAAGGTACAGACTGCCAATTTGTACACATTTTAACAAAATTAAGTTTTTCTTGAATATTTTTAGGAAGAACTTGACATTGATGGCAATTTTGCCTATGTCACAGATACCTCCTAGACATGAGGTGGAAAATTAAATCAGAAGAACTAAAACAAATGAGAATGTAGAACATTGTTACAAGAGAAATTTACGTGTAAGACATAAACTTTAGGTTAATATTTATATATGATGCTACCTGGTAAGAAAAAAATTTGTTTATTTATAAACAGTAGAGATCAGATAAGGTGCTCCTACTTGCTTCCTTTACAACATGTTTAAGATGACAAAAGTGTGTGTGTTTGTATGTAGTACACTACTGTACTCATTTATTAACCCCTTATTATCTTTCAATTTGTACAAATCATGGCTACTTTGTCCTGACGTGAGCAATATGCCACTGCCTTGAATATAGTAAGCACTCAATAAATGTTACCAACTATTTTTATAACTGGAGAAATACTTTAGTTGCTGATTTTGTACAGAATATGCAATTTGGCTATCCTCTAGAAAGAAAAAAAAAAGAATTAAATGATTGACATCATTAAAAAAAAATTCAAACTTCCCAACATTTTGGATAAACACTTGAAACAAAACATCCTCAAGCTCTACTAAATGCTGCAGCTATAAAAAACAAAAACTAACCACATAAGTGTTGATTGAAAAGCACATACAACAGACCAATATTATTTTTTACATGATTGTTAATGCAATTCCCAGTTTGATAATTAAATTTTAAAGGAAGGATTCTAAAAAGTTATCAGTAATAGAAGTTTTATCTTATCCATGTCTTTGCAGCACAAGACGTTAAAACCAGTATGAAAAGTGTTTGGAGACTGAGGAGATGTTTTCTTTCATCTTCTGAGTACTACAAACAGAGATTCCAATAAAGAAAACCGCAAGTTTGCTGAAGTTTAAAACATCTGGGGTATATCTTAAGATATTCATTTTAAGAGCTTCACGTTAAAGAACAGCCTGAAGGGGAGATGATAAATCTGCTCTAAAAGTGGAAGTGTGTTTTTAATCCCATTGAATATAAACAGACTTTAAAAAAAGAGATAGAGAGAAAAGAAAAAAGAAACTATAATTTGGAAGCAAAGTACCAAGAGACAAAAATGCTCCATAAAAGAAAACTTTAAAAACAAACACTAGTGCTCAAATATAAAATACATAGGACTTACTTGTAAGAGAATATACTAATTTTAGAGGGATCAGAGACCAGAAAGTAACTATCAATAATCCTTTGTAATTGCTAACAAATATATTGGGTGAAGGGTTCAGATAACAAATATTTCCTTTGGTCAAAGATGGCAACTCTCATGAGATAACAATAAACTCTCAGAAGATTATTGTAAGGAATAAATGGGTTAATTTCTATTAAAATCCTGAAGGTGCATTTTTCTTTTGCATGAAGTTAAGCTGTTAACGTAAAAGCCTGTTTCATAAGCAATTATTTACCAAAATACATATTATAAAATGCATCAAGGCATGTTATATGGGATCTTAAAATATGTACTGCTCACAGAATTTAAACTAAAACTGTCCATGAAGCTTATTAACTTGAAAGTACTCATATTGTTCTTTAAGTCAACTGCCAAAAATAGATAAATAAAATAAAACACTGGACTCAGTACAACGTAGACGTCCTCTACTGACATAATTTACAGGTGAATTTCATTTCCAACACTTCAAAGATTGAAATTATATTAACAGGCAATAAACTGTCCCAAATTTGAACATTTTTAGTATTTTCTAAAGGCAAGAACTCTAAAATGAGAATAAAGGACAATCGATGCATAACTGGTTTCTAACTAGAAATATATTTTTCCTTCAGGAGGAGAGTGGCTTCAGAAAACTTTCTCTGTAAAGAGAAAAACACATAATAACAGTATTATTGAGGTAGTTATAAAATAAGAGAGAGAACAAATTTCCAAAAAACTTTTGGCAATTCAAGTCTACTATTAGTAGTAGAACATAATTCTTTTGGGGGGAATAACATTTCATTTAATGGTGTTCAAAATTACTGTTCACCATCATAAAAAATGATTGCAAATGTTCATCTGCTAACACTGATCTATATGAGATTTTACATATTTCAACTTTGAAAATGTCTTTTCACACAGATATACTGCCAAATACCGATATCAATCCACAAGCATATGATTTTAATTGAGTATATTCATCACTTATAAGGCATTTATAGAATTCTATTACAAAAGTCTCTTGGTATTTGCCTTTTAGCATGTCACTATAGATCAATCACTTCTAACTTAAGGTTAGGTAGAGGCTCCTCAATCGCACTGTTAGAAGATTTTGAAATAAGGAAGCTTCTTTGCACCTCCATCAAGGTCTGAAAAATACTGTTGGAACTACAGTTCCAGCCTGGAAAATATGTCTGCTGTCTGTGTGTGAATGGAGATATCACTCCTTGCTTTACCTTCTGACAGAATGACATATATAAAGCAAATTGACATTACTTGTGATTCAAGCTGCCGTGTGTGTGTGTGTGTGTGTGTGTGTGTGTTAGTTGCTCAGTCGTGTCTGACTCTTGTGGACTACAGCCTGCCAGGCTCCTCTGTCCAAGGAATTCTCCAGGCAAGAAGACTAGAGTGGGTTGCCATTCTCTTGTCCAGGTCAAGCTGCCTTAGTTGCTGTCAAATGATTACCATGGTCTAAGTTTCACATATAAGAGTTGGTTTGCCTCATAATTAGAAATATTATCAATTAAATCAGTAAGAAGCAATATGAAGATTGAAGCAAAAGGTAATGTTCAAGCCATTCAATATTTCAAGAGTAGTAAAAGGAGTGTGTTCCTGTCTAGAAAATTTTTAATCTTGACTGCAAGCTCAAAAAATTGCAATGATCAAACTTATGGGTGCTAGGTTATGTCAAACAGCTCAAATTTCTTACGAAAACTACAACCAGTTCTTTATGAGATCAAATTATGTTCACTATTATTTCTGGCTCAATAATAAATGGCAGTTACAAACATTTTCCACAATTCTGTAATCATAAAAATTGAGAATAACCATAGGCTTTAAAAACTTTACATTTTCACAAACTTTGTAAATTAGTCTACCTTTTTTTCTGCTCCACATATATTTTTATCACCATCACTTGTAACATATCTTTCGATTCTACTTCAGACTACACTGAAATAGTGTTGTCAACTTCATTGAAAATAATCTTGCCTGAAGTTGTTCTACAAACACTTCTTAGGGAGACTAATTAATTCTTCAGTCACTTGAAACTCAGGATTGCCTCTTTGAATACACAACTGAACAGTGTCAGTAAACATCTGTTGACTCATCAAGAGTCAGGAAAACCACTCAAAATCATTATCCTTTTTTACATTTGACTACTGATGTTGCTACCAATGTCCTCAATTCTTAACACAATTATTGTCATCAAAAGGCTAATAATCAAACAAATTTATTTTTTCTGAACACATTTCTTTACTGCAATAAAACACAGTTTAATTAAATAAGCTCACCATTGGTAACTGGCTCTCTTTGCCTAGCTAACAAATGAGCCACTCCAAACCTTCCTTTGAGAGCCAGCTCATTTTCACCTTTTTTATACTTGTGGGGAAAAAAATCTGCTATGATGAAATTTTTTAAAATTTCTAATTTTTATGAGAGTTGCTTTCCTGCATTTGGAATACTGTAATACTTAGGCTGGTAAGGGTGACATATATTATATATTCTTTTAATAGAACATAATAAACCCAATGTTTTATCATCTAATTTAATAAAATAATTCACAGTCCACACTCCCTTAAAACCGTAAGTTTCAAAGTCCCCTTTTTTCTCCTTTTCTTGTTTTGTCATAATGGGATATGCAACAGTTACAAAAAAAAAAAAAAATGTTATGGTACAGAAATACGTGTGACACTTGAAACACTACTGAATCACAGCTGCATCACTGAGCTGTGCAGTGTGCCAAGTAACAGTGTGAATGAAGCAATGAGAATG
The DNA here is from genome assembly GCF_000754665.1 of Bison bison bison. NCBI lineage: Eukaryota > Metazoa > Chordata > Mammalia > Artiodactyla > Bovidae > Bison > Bison bison. Next base: position 8,194,373 of record NW_011494881.1, on the reverse strand, counting down.
CCACATCGAATCTCTGCCGCAACTATTCAAGTCAGCCACAGCGGCGGGAAGGCAGCCACAGATAATACAGAAATAAATGTTTATGATATCTCTTAATAAACTTTAATTATGCACACTAAAATTTGAACTTTATAAAAGCTTCCTGTCATATAATATTCCCCCTCAGTCATTAAAAATATAAAAACCATTCTTAGCTTATGGATCATACAAAAACAGGTGAAGGGACAGGTGTGGTCCCCAGGCGTTACCAATCCTTGTTTCAGATAAATAATTTATTCACTTGAGCTCAGTTCACTCTTCTGTAACATGAAAATTAAATAATGACTGTCCCATCCATCTACCACATATGCAACCATGACCAGGTTCAGAAAATGTAAAAGAAATGAATATTTGTGTGTGAACTAATTCTATTTTGCATTCACAAAATACTGTCTGTACAACATTCAGTGTATTATGATGGGCAGCGTGGAGCACATAAAGAGCATGTAACATGGTCCATATCATCTATTTTCAATGAATTTATAATATGAGTGAAAAATCACAATATAACTAAGAGAAATGCTGAATATCCTGTGTTAAATAAATACCAGATAAAGTCAGTTCAATTCCACAGACATAAAACAAACACTTAGCATTTACCTTACAGAGGATACACAGCTAGGCAATACAGAAATTCACTATGCACACACAAAACCCACACTTCACCCTCAAACTCTTTAACAAGATACATTTTTCAGCAAACAGTCTTTCACAGAGTTTGTTCCATAACAACCAGCACCTTCAAACTACCTCCCTTCAGTGGTTTCACAGCTTTACATTGCATAGCTACAATCTAATCTATAGAATAAACATATACTAACGGATGTTTTCCAGGATTTTTTTTTTTTTTTTGGTTTTACAGGTAATATGAGAACAAATATACGTATGGATACATAAAAGTCAAAGGGCATTTAAAATTTTGATAAATAATATAAATTGTTCCTTTAAAAGGTTGTGGCAATTTATATCCGACCATAGTATGCAAGTACCCATTTCCCATATCCTTGCCAATAAATTATGTACGAATTTTCACAACGCGTTTACTTTGAATTCCTCTTAGGAGAGAGGATGAACATCCTTACATATGTTTAAGTGCCACTGATATTAACTTTTCTGTCCGTTATCTGCTCACAGACATTGCTCATTATTAATATGTAATTGTTGCTCTTTTCATGTTGACTTCTAGAAGCTCTTAACATATTAAAGAACTTGGACTTGAACTCCGATTTAATTGGCAATTATTTTGATCAGTTAGTGAACTGTCTTCTGACTTTAGGCAAACATTTTGTCATATATTTTAAAAAATTATTTCTTATGGTCAAGTGTCCATTCTAGAATACAAAACAAACAAACAAAAAGCCTGCAAACTAAACCTAAAGAAAACAACAAACAGTAAAATAAGTAGATACAGAAAACAAATAGGGGAACAACAAAGACGAAGCTGGCTCTTTGAAAAGGTTTATGAAACTGATAAACCCTTAGAAGCAACAAACAACCATTAGCAGAAATGCAGAAGGGTACATTTTGTAATCCACAGATGACATACAAATTAAGAGATCACAGGAAGACATTACGAACATGGGTTGTATAAACAACACATTTAACTATTTAGACAAAATGTATGAATACTTATAAACACAAATCTTACCAAGGTGGCATAAGAATAAATAGAAAACTATAAAAAGTCCTTTATCTATTTTTAATGGAATATTCCCACAAAGAAAACTCCAAGTTGAGAAAGCATTATCACTGAATGCTACAGAACATTTAAGAATGAAATAACACGGACTGTAGTCAAAATCACAGAGCACAAAAAGAGAAGAACACCAAAAGGGAGTATCCACATTAAAATGAAGAACATTTATTCACAAAAAGATACCTTTAAAGAGTGAAAAGGCAAGTCTCAAAATCACAGAAGGCATTTGCCAACCAAAAAGAGCCATAACATAAATATATAAAAAATTCCTATGAATCAATCAAATATTAACCACCACCCAATGAAAACTGGGAAAAGACCTTAAACATGCAGCAGTTCACAAACAAGTATACACACATACAGTAAATAAACAAATAAGAAAATGCTCAACTTATTATTGATTATGGTCAAGGAAATACAATTAAAACTGTAACGAAATACCACTACTTACACAACCCTCTGGCTAAAACAAAAGTTTTAAAGACTGAAAATAACAGTAGAAAAACTGGAATTCTCAGTCCTGCTAATGGAAATACAAAACTTTGGAAATCTTTTTGTCAGTATCTAGTAAAAATTAAGACAAGCATACTCAGTGACCCAATGCTACACATAATTCCAAAAGAAATGTGTGTACGTTAACGCTAGAAGATATATACAAGAATGTTCACCACTAGCATTGTTTATAACAGAGCCAAACTAGAAACAACACAAATATTTATCAACAGTAGAATACAAAAGTAAATTGAGATTGATTTATACAGTGGAATAGCACAGAGAAAAGAAAATGAATGAAGCAGTACTACCAGAATTGATGTGGATAAATCACACAAATAAAGATGAGCCAGAATGGTATGAGAAAGAAAAATACACACCGTACGATTCCATTTATTTAAAGTTCAAAAACAGCAAAGCTAATCTCTGTGTTGTAAGTCAGGACAGTGGATACTTTTCGGGAACAAAGAGCTGGGACAGGAGTGCTTCTAGGCTGCTAGCCAAGTTCTATTTCTAGAACTGGATGGCAGTTAAACCAAGTATGTTTACTCAGATAATTCCTTTAGCTGGACACTTGTGATTTGTACACTTTTCTATGTGTGTTATATTTCAATTCATAAAAAGTTAGTAAAAGAAGAATAAACGCTGAGTTTTGCAAATGCGTTTTTAGCCATCTATGAAAAAAAAATATAAAATTTCTCCAAAAATCTACTAATATGGTTCATTAGTTTGGTTCACTAAAAAGATTAAAACCACAGTAAGATTAAACAGGAGAATTTTAACATAAAGAATTAACTATGATAAAAGAGTAACTAAAAGATATAAGAATGCCCATATGATATTCGAGGGGAAGGAAAAACATGTAAAGAATCAGACTTCATTTGACAAGGTGTGGTTCAGCCACCAGTTAGCACGGTGCATTGGTTTAGCTGGTCTGGAGCTGATGAGCAAATAATAGTAACCTCTGGGAAGCAGCTAGGGAAAAACCATGGTAAACCTTATTCAAAGGTTCCCTAATTCTGAATGATCCTTTCATTTTAGAATAAACCCCACTTGTGCTAGTCTCTTTACAATCTGAGCTACTAGGAAAGAACCTCCACTTGTGCTAGTCTCTTGGTATGTAGTTCTATTCTGTTTATGTTGCTGCTAATTTATCATTTGCAGTTTCCCAGGCGCCTCAGTGGTAAAGAACCTACCTGCCAAGGAGGAGATACAAATTCCATCCCTGGGTCAGGAAGATCCCCTGGAGGACGAAATAGCAAACCACTCTAGTGTTCTTGAGAGGATAATCCCATGGACAGAGGAGCTTGATGGGCTACAGTCCATGGGGTCACAAAGAGAGACAGCTTAGCAACTAAAATAACAATTTATCATTTATGGTTCTTGGGAAAACTCAGCAGTGGCCACAGACCTGGAAAAGGTCAGTTTTCATTCCAATCCTAATGAAAGGCAATGCCAAAGAATGCTCAAACTACGGCACAATTGCACTCATCTCACACGCTAGTAAAGTAATGCTCAAAATTCTCCAAGCCAGGTTTCAGCAATATGCGAACCGTGAACTTCCTGATGTTCAAGCTGGTTTTAGAAAAGGCAGAGGAATCAGAGATCAAATTGCCAACATCCGCTGGATCATAGAAAAAGCAAGAGAGTTCCAGAAAAACATCTATTTCTGCTTTATTGACTATGCCAAAGCCTTTGACTGTGTGGGTCACAATAAACTGTGGAAAATTCTGAAAGAGATGGGAAAACCGGACCACCTGATCTGCCTCTTGAGAAATTTGTATGCAGGTTAGGAAGCAACAGTTAGAACTGGACATGGAACAACAGACTGGTTCCAAATAGGAAAAGGAGTTCGTCATGGCTGTATATTGTCACCCTGTTTATTTAACTTATATGCAGAGTACATCATGAGAAACGCTGGACTGGAAGAAACACAAGCTGGAATCAAGACTGCCGGGAGACATATCAATAATCTCAGATATGCAGATGACACCACCCTTATGGCAGAAAGTGAATAGGAACTCAAAAGCCTCTTGATGAAAGTCAAAGTGGAGAGTGAAAAAGTTGGCTTAAAGCTCAACATTCAGAAAACAAAGATCATGGCATCCGGTCCCACCACTTCATGGGAAATAGATGGGGAAACAGTGGAAACAGTGTCAGACTTTATTTTTCTGGGCTCCAAAATCACTGCAGATGATGACTGCAGCCATGAAATTAAAAGACGCTTACTCCTTGGAAGGAAGGTTATGACCAACCTAGATAGCATATTCAAAAGTAGAGACATTACTTTGCCAGCAAAGGTTCGTCTAGTCAAGGCTGTGGTTTTTCCTGTGGTCATGTATGGATGTGAGACGTGGACTGTGAAGAAGGCTGAGCGCTGAAAAATTGATGCTTTTGAACTGTGGTGTTGGAGAAGACTCTTGAGAGTCCCTTGGACCGTAAGGAGATCCAACCAGTCCATTTGGAAGGAGATCAGCCCTGGGATTTCTTTGGAAGGAATGATGCTAAAGCTGAAACTCCAGTACTTTGGCCACCTCATGTGAAGAGTTGACTCATTGGAAAGGACTCTGATGCTGGGAGGGATTGCGGGCAGGAGGAGAAGGGGACAACAGGGGATGAGATGGCTGGATGGCATCACTGACTCGATGGACGTGAGTCTGAGTGAACTCCGGGAGTTGGTGATGGACAGGGAGGCCTGGTGTGCTGCAATTCATGGGGTCGTAAAGAGTCAGACACGACTGAGCGACTGATCTGATCTGATAAAGAAAAGTATAAATAATACTTTTGTGTATTAATTCTATAATCTCCTACCAAGTTCAGTTCAGTTGCTCAGTCATGTACAACTCTTTGCAATCCCATGGACTGCAGCACTCCAAGCTTCCCTATCCATCATCAACTCCCAGAGTTTACTCAAACTCATGTCCATTGAGTCAGTGATGCCATCCAACCATTTCATCTTCTGTCGTCCTCTTCTCCTCCTCCCTTCAATCTTTGCCACCATCAGGGGCTTTTCAAATGAGTCACTTCTTTGCATCAGGTGGCCAAAGTATTGGAGTTTCAGCTTCAACATCAGTCCTTCCAATGAATATTCAGGACTGATTTCCTTTAGGATGGACCAGTTGGATATCCCTGCAGTCCAAGGGACTCTCAAGAGTCTTCTCCAACACCACAGTTCAAAAGCATCAATTCTTCAGCACTCAGTTTTCTTTATAGTCCAACTTTCACATCCATACATGACTACTGGAAAACCCATAGCCTTGACTAGATGGATCTTTGTTGGCAAAGTAACGTCTCTCCTTTTTAGTATGCTGTCTAGGTTGCTTATAACTTTTCTTCCAAGGAGCAAGCGTCTTTTAATTTCATGGCTGCAGTCACCATCTGCAACGATTTTTGGAGCCCCCCAAAATAAAAATCTGTCACTGCTTCCACTGTTTCCCCATCTATTTGCCATGAAGTGATGAGACTGGATGCCATGATCTTAGTTTTCTGAATGCTGAGCTTTAAGCCAACATTTTCACTCTCCTCTTTCACTTTCATCAAGAGGCTCTTCAGTTCTTCTTTGCTTTCTGCCATAAGGGTGGTATCATA
>NW_011494881.1:8152277-8188458 GCF_000754665.1 Bison bison bison | reverse complement strand
ATTCCAGCTTGTGTTTCTTCCAGTCCAGCATTTCTCATGATGTACTCTGCATATAAGTTAAATAAGCAGAGTGACAATATACAGCCTTGACGTACTCCTTTTTGATTTGGAACCAGTCTGTTGTTCCATGTCCAGTTCTAACTGTTGCTTCCTGATCTGCATACAGATTTCTCAGGAGGCAGGTCAGGTGCTCTGGTATTCCCATCTCTTGAAGAATTTTTCAGAGTTTGTTGTGATCCACACATCAAAGGCTTTGACATAGTCAATAAAGCAGAAGTAGATGTTTTCTGGAACTCTTGCTTTTTCGATGACCCAGAGGATGTTGGCAATTTGATCTCTGATTCCTCTGCCTTTTCTAAATCCAGCTTTAACATCGGGAATTTCATGGTTCGCATATTGCTAAAGCCTGGCTTGGAGAATTTTGAGCATTACTTTATTAGCATGTGAGATGAGTGCAATTGCGCGGTAGTTAGAACATTCTTTGGCATTGCCTTTCTTTGGGATTGGAATGAAAATGACCTTTTCCAGTCCTGTGGCTACTGCTGAGTTTTCCAAATTTCCTGGCATACTGAGTGTAGCACTTTCACAGCATCATCTTTTAGGATTTGAAATAGCTCAATTGAAATTCCATCACCTCCACTAAGTAAATTCTTACCAAGTAAATGTTTCTAAATATTTGTTTGTTGGTATTTTTTGAGTTTTACAAAAACAGAGTCATTTCACCTACAAACTATAGTTTCCTTTCTTTTTGATTTCTATACCTTATTTTTTATCAGAGCATCATGATCTGACTTGATGTTTTTAAAAATTCAACACATCCTGCCCTGCTAAGAATATAATGAAGGTGAGAAGGGTAGAAAAAGCAAAACTGATAGAGGCTACTGCAGTAACCAAGGCAAAGAATGATGGTGGCCTAAAGCAAGGGACATATGACAATTGTGGTATCAACGGTTAAAAACTGACTAGACTCAGGATGTATTTCAAAGTGGTCCAGTAAGATTTGCAAAGTATTGGATATGTGCCATCAGAAAAAGATAAGAATCAAGAATAATGCAGCCCCAAAAAAATGGAAAAAGTTGTCATAAAGTGAAAAAAAGAAGGCTATAGGTGGCACAGGTTTTGGAGAAAGATTAAGAGTTCGATTTTGGATATGCTGAGTTTAGGATACGAGCTATGCCACAAGACATTCTACTTCACTGCAAAGAAATGATCCATGAGATCCAGAAAAAAGTATAGAGACTTTACAGCAGTTGCCATCTTTCCAGTTTCTTTTCAGGTAGAAACTGTCCTATAGCTTGACTGCCATGTACAGGGTTGTACATATCAAAAACCAAAATGCAGGCTTTACTAAGGCAGAACCAAAAGATAAGCTCTTCTTTATCCCATGCTATCTCCTTTCACTCCTGCAAGAAAAGTCATGAGAAACAAAATATTCCACAGATGAGAAAATTAAAGTATGCAAATATTGTGACATGCATAACATAAAGGTAACCAAAATTAGAATCAGTATCTTCCATATCCTTTGCTACTCTCTCAAGGAGTTTCTAATATTGCAAAGCTGTCATACTAAACCAAATATGAGGTAACAAAGAAAACTATAAAAATTTAGCACATATCAAAAATCCTAATGACCTTTTTTTTCAGAAATAAAGAAACATACCTTAAAAATTCATGTGGGATCTTAAGTGAACCCAAACAGCCAAAACAGTCTTGAAGAGAACAAAGATAAAGGACTCGTATTTCCTGATTTCAAAACTTCCTACAAAACTACAATTATCAAATAGTATGAACTCGCTTAAAGACAGAAATATAGACCAACAGAATACAATAAACAGTCCAGAAATGAATTCTTGCATTTATGGTCAATGATTTTTGACAAGAATGCCTACATCATTTAATGAACAAAAGAACAGTCTTTTCAACCAATTGTGCTAGGAAAACTGGATATCTACATGCAACACAATGAAGTTGGACATTCATCTAACTCTCCGCTGTTGCTGCTGCTGCTAAATCACTTCAGTCGTGTCCGACTCTGTGTGACCCCATAGACGGCAGCCCACTAGGCTCCTCTGTCCCTGGGATTCTCCAGGCAAGAACACTGGAGAGGGTTGCCATTTCCTTCTCTAATGCATGAAAGTGAAAAGTGAAAGTGAAGTTGATCAGTCATGCCCAACTCTTAGTGACCCCATGGACTGGAGCCCACCAGGCTCCTCCATCCATGGGATTTTCCAGGCAAGAGTCCTGGAGTGGGGTGTCATTGCCTTCTCCATCTAACTCTCTCTATATATGTAACTAACTCAAAATTGATCAAAGACCTAAATTTAAGAACTAAAACTGTGAAGTCTTAGAAGAAAACACAGGGAAAAACTTTGATGATAGTGTATCAGGCAATGACTTCTTGGATATGACACTGAAAGAGCAGGCAAAAATAGACAGACTTCATGAAAATGAAAAACTTTTGTGAGTCAAAAGAAAATATCAACAGAAGAAAAAGACAACCCACAAAATGGGAAGAAATATTTGCAACTCATGTATCTGATAAAAGATTAAGATCTAGAATTTATACAGAACTCCTAATAAGGAAAACCAAACAGCATGATTCAAAAATGGGCAAAGGACCTGAATAAATGATTCTCAAAAAAAAAAAAAGACCAAAAAGCACAAGAAAAGATGTTCAACATCAGTATCATTAGATACATGCAAATCAGAATTATACTACCTCAAACTTACTATTAGGAAATATTATTAGCAATTATTATTATTATTAGGAAAGCTACTATCAAAAAAAAAGAAAATAGTAACTGTTTGACCAAAACAGAGAGAAGTTGGAGCCCTTGTACACTTGTTGGTGGGAATGTAAAATGGTACAGACACACAGTGGAAAACAGTATAGGATTTCACAAAAATTAAAAGCAGAATTACAATATATTTCATCAATTCTACTTCTGGGTATGTATTTTTGTTCTGTCTTTATGACCAAAACAACTGATACCAAAGAGATATTTGCACATCCATTTTCATTGCAGCATTATTTATAACAGCTAAAATGTGGAAATAATTCAAGTATCCATCAATAGATAATGCATAAGCAAAATGTGAAATATAAGCACAATGGACTATCTGATACTACAATGTAATTAAATCTCAAGAACAAGAAAGAAGCCAGTCATAAAAAAAATATATACTATATAATTCCATTTCTATGAGGTACTTAGAGGTAATCAAAACCATAGAGTCAAAAAGTAGAATGGTAGTTGCCAGAGGCTAGGGAAAGGGAAAAACAGGAGTTAATGGGCATATGTTTAATGGGCATAGAGACTCAATTTTATAAGATGAAATGGATGGTGGTAATGACTGAACAACTATATTCAACACCACTGTACACTTAAAAATGGCTAAGATGGCAAATTTTATATTATATGCATTTTACCACAATTTTTAAGTGTGGAAAAAACTAAGCAGATATAAGATTTGAAAAAAAAATAAGTACATCAATAATCACAATAGTTTCCTCAATTACTAACAAGTACTTGTTTGACCACTGTAATATATCCTGTATATCAAAGAATTTCAGAGCTAATCTGGCTTCCCATGTGCCTATAACTGATAATAATCTATATAACGCTTTGGTAAAAAGGAAAAAAAACACACCTTTCTTTCTGCTATATGGAACATCAGGATTATTTTTTATTTTTATCAGCTGAAGATAATAATGAGCAAAATGCTTATATATTCTTTAGCTTATATCTTACATATGGACAATAAAATGTATTACAAAACATTTTCCATTTTAAGTTTGTAATTTGGCAGAAAATCTCCCACAGCGTTTAACTCATTATTATTATTTGCTACAGACTCTTCCTAAAAGCAAGAGACCGCCCATTTTCTCCAGATGACTCATTAACTAAAGGCAAAGTAGAATGAAGTGTTCCAACTTGAAATACCAACAGCTAAATATAACCTCTTCAACACTGGAAAATTCAGTGCCTCTCCTTAGTCTATAAGAGCAATCTTAAAGGGTCACCTTAACAAAACACATTTAGCACATTAGTTGATCAGCAAGAAGAAAAACCTGAAACAATGTGAAGTGTCTTTTTTTAAAAAAGCATTCAGCAAAAATGGAGAAAACACTGCAAATTACCAAAAAAAAAGGGGAAAAAGACATTCTTTAAGTAAAACAGTTAACTTCTCTCATAAAAGCACTTTTAACACCTCAGAATATGAATACTAATGCCACAAATACTAAAATTTATAAGCAGGTCCCTAGGGTAAATTCAAAGGCTTTTTCACAAATTAAACAAATGAGATTCCAGTCATGGTTATTTCATTTGAAATTACTCTTCTGAGGACAAATAATGAAACACACCATAAATCTTACAAAACTATGAAACCAAATTATTTTTCTGGATATTTGTTTTGCATATAAAATAAAATAAAAATGTAAAAACAGGATCTGCAATTACTAATCAAGAGTACTGATAACTTTTCAAACAAACAAGAAGGAAAGCTAGCAGAAGACCATAACACACACAGTAAGTCAAAGTAAGAAAAGAAAAGTCTAACAAACGGAAGCAAAATCCTGAAGGTAACTCTTGGAGAAAACTGAAGAAAAATCTGACAGCTTTTGACTCCGTAAATTTAGTCATTCCTAAGGCCCAACTTGTACCCATATACTTTTGTGTGTATGCAGTTTTAGCGACTTAAGTTGCTAAGTTCCTTTTCTAGACTAAGCTAGTGCTAGTTAAGTTTCCTGTCACATGTAGCCAAGAACCCTAATAGAATGTAAAAGTATCAAGAAAGAGTAAACTACTAACTGCCCATGTATTTACAGAAATGCGTCAATTTTCACATGTATGATGACATATATATATTCCATCTTCTCTCCTTTTTCCAGGAAGGAGAACTTTATTTCCTTTATTTTAGGTGAAGGGGAGAGTTGGTTTTTTTTTTTTAAGCATCAAAATAAAATTCACTACAGCAGAAAACTTCAGAGTCATCTTTTTTGAAAAGCACCAATGTAAGAAAGTAAGTAGATAGTAACTTCCCTGAAGTACTCCTCTCTTTCAAAACTGTAGTACCATTTTTTTTCTCCCAGCTTTACTGAGATACAAACGACAAACAGCACTGTATAAATTTAAGGTGCATAGCATAAGGAATTGACACAATAAGTTAGTAACTATCTTCTCATATAGATACAAATTAAAAAAATATTTTTTCTTGTGATGAAAACTCTTAGGATATACTCTCTTAATAACTTCCATATGTAATATATAGCAGTTTTAATTATATTAATCATATTATACATTATACCCTTAGTACTTATTTATCTTATAACTAGAAGTTTATACTTTTTGGCTATTTTTATCCAATTCTCCCTCTCCAACATCCTCTTCCTATAGCCACCTGCAATAAATCTGATCTCTTTTTCTGCTTGTTCATTTGTTTTTTTACAGTACAAGTAACCTACAACACTACATTAATTCCTGATACACAACACAGTGATTCAACATTTCTATACATTAAAAATTATCACTCCAGTAAGTTTAGTTACCATCTTTTATAATATTATTATATTATATATTGGCTATGTTACATATTATATTATTATTGGCTATGTTCCCCATACTGTAAATATCAGCCCCATGATTTATTTTTTTTAAGTGGAAGTTCATAGTGTCATTTTCACAGAAAAATTAGTTGAAAGAAAATACAAAATGGCAACATAAGTACTCTATTCATGTGGAATTACTGACGATCTTTATATTTTTGTTGTATTTTTATGTATTTTCCAAATTCTCAACAATCAGAAAGAATCATTACTGTTTAAGAGTATATTTTATTTTATATACTTTTATGTTTTAACTTTCATCATGGTTCAACAGACATTTTTACTTAGGCTTAATCTTCACACAGCTTTGACAAATAGTATTTAGTTCAATTCAACAAGTATATCAAATGCCTACTATGTGTAAAGCAGAGTGTCATAAAAAAGTAGCTATAAGACTTCGGTGAATGTACATGTATTGAGAGACAGGGAGAATGAGTATGTGTGTATCTGTGTATGTACGTGTGTGAAGCATGTTTGAGTTGTAATAAAGTTTAATCCAGAAATTAATCCACAACGTTAGGACTCAATTCAACAATGAAGTGTAAACTGGTTCATTCTGATATTTTCACTTTCTACATATTGATATAATTTTCAAAGTACCCCCCACCTCATCACTTGTGATGCTTATAAAACATTACTTGCTTTTCATAATAAATAAACTCTTAAATAGTTTAAGGCCAACTAACTTCTATGAGTATTAATAAAGAAAAGTAAAGTAACACTGTTGCCCATTTTAGATCCTACTTTCTACTACACTAGTTATCAAGGTTCCATTCTAGACGTATGTAAGGAGATAGATGTTAATACAGCTCATCTTCACTGTATTTTAATAATGTATAAATTTTGGTAAAAAAAAAAAAAAAAAAAAACAATGAGACCTTCAGGTAAATGTCTTTGTAGTTAAATTTTAAAAGTTTGCTTCTATATATTACGGTCACTGTTTTTTTAAACCATAATATTGATTTATATGATCACAAGTAAAAAAAAGTCTGCTTCCAGTACTGGAGAAAATGAAAACTGGAAGTTCATAAGTTGTTTAAATTCAAGAAATTCAACTAGATGGACAAGTCCCAGAACTTCTATTGTAGCCCCCACACCCCACAGGAACCACAGTATCACTGGGCCCTAGATATTTAGTTAAGGCTTGATAAATGAAAGGGTCTCAATGGTCACAGTTGTTCAGATGTTTAAAGAACACACTCCAATAAAAAAAACTAGAAGGCTATTTAGGAAGCAGCTTACACAAATATTTATTCAGAGCCTATTAATGCCTTAAGCATGTCTACATTACATACTATATATTATTAACATGCTTTATCTTAGACTGACACAACCGCTCTCCCACACTGAATATAACCTGAGAAATCACTCCTCTCAGTTTTTACATCAAGTCTGTTGATTTCAGCTTCCAAACAGGCTTTAAATTCCACCTCTATTCCCTTCAATCTCATTGGGACATGCAGGGCGCAGGGCCTCCTTATTTAGTATTTAGGATATTCCAACAGTCTGACATGTCTTTACGATTGCAGAAAGGCCTTCCTTCAATCCATTCTCACACTGTTTAATCAATTAACTCTCCTATTTAAAATTATTCCCATCACCTACTGAAAACAAATCTAAACGTTTTAGCAGGGTATTTAAACATATATAAACCAGGTTGCATTTAACATCTTTTATCTGCTAACTCACTCTCAGGTCCCTCACTCATGTCCTATGTTTCAGTCATACTGTGGTGTATCCATAAAATGCTTTCTCAAGTCTCTGCATGTTTTTTGCAAAGGCTGTTCACAATACAACCATGCCACCCACACAACCTTCCTATTTATCAGTTTCTTTATCTAACTTCATACTAACATCATCATCTCTATTGCAGTCAATCTTAATCGTTGATCTTCTAATCCTTTTAACCAACATATCCCACCTCAAAGCTCTCAGAGGTAATTTTTCAAGTACTTATCATAACATTTATCACGTGTTTATTACTCAGAGTTCACTGGGACTCAGTTTGCTCATCTACAGAGTGACTAACAGTATCTACACTGAAGGACTATTATAAAGACAAGTTCAAGAAGTAGCTGGCACTTAATAAAAGTTCCACTAAATGATAGATGTACTGTGACATTAATATTTCTTTCAAAGGCAAACACCTTAGCCTTATTCCAGCAACTAATATTGCATGGCCAAAAAAAAAAAAGTGACTGTACATTTGCAAAGTGAGTTAAATCCATGTTTCAGGGAGTTCCCTGGCAGTCCAGTGGTTAGGACTCAGCACTTTCACTGCTGGTACCTGGGTTCAATCCCTGGTTGGGGAACTAAGATTCCACAAGCCATAGTGCAGCTCCAAAAAAAACAAACCAACCAACCAAATAAACAAAACCATGTTTCAAAAAGACAGTTCCTGTAGCACTACAGATTACAGAATTAAGGAATTTCTGCAATAGACACTTTAGGACCTCAGAAGAAGAGAATCATTTTTAAGGTGTTTTCAAAATCAAATAAACATGCCACTGAGACATAGACGATTCGGCACCTCAAATGAGAATTACTACTGAAGGGACGGCCTCCTTGGTGGCTCGGCAATGAAGAATCTCCCTGCCAATGCAGATTCCCTGGATCCCCTGAAGAAGCAAATGGCAACCCACTCCAGTACTCTTGCCTGGGAAATCCCATGGACAGAGGAGCCTGGTGGGCCACAGTGCATGGGGTCCCAAAGAGTCGGACACAACTTAGCAACTAAACAAAACAACAACTGATGGGTGACTCGTAATTTAGGGGGAAAGGGTTAGATGAATATCTAATCTCTCATATATTGTTGAGAGAGAAAAAGTGGAAAGCAAGAACCACTGCAGAAATAAAACCAGAGATGACAGGGCTACAGTACTTAATCCAAGAGACGATATGGGCAATAAACATGAAAGTAGCAAAGAAGGAGAAATTTTAGATCCATTTCAGATGGTAATAAGAACAGTTTGCTAGTGCTGAACAACAACTTGCTAACAACAACTAGTGAATAACTTGCTTACGAAGGCTTAAGCAGTAGGATCAAAGATGGCTGAAAATGTACAGTATGACAAAATAAGTTAATTGTGATTAAAAAAAAAAAAGTCAAAAAACAAGGCATAAAATTAAATTAACAAAGGTTTAGATACTGGCTTGGTCAAAGGGAACAGAAAGTTGAAGATCATGGTAAGAGGTAGTTGAACTAACTGTCCATGCCACTCAGGCTAGATAAAGAGAATAAGGTGAAAATATGAAGAAGCTAAAAAGGAAAACACAGATTATTTTGTATAAAACAGTTCTGGGGATTGAGCAGGTTCAGAATGTGAAAAGAGGGTTGCTCAAGTGAAATGAACATAAAGGTAGTTATAACAGAGGAGTTTAATGAACTGTGTGACTGCTACTCATGCACAGCAGAACTAAGAAGACAGTAAGAAAGAGAATATTTGTAAAACAGATACCAACGTCTTTAAAGAATGAAGGAGTCTAAAAAGGTGACGCAGATCAGAACCCCAAAAGCTTCCCAACCATCTTTTCTAGTAAGATCTAGTGTTTGCGTTATTCACTTAAAATGTTAAATAAAGCTTCTTCCTGCTTCCTCTAACCTATCACTGCCTTCCAGAAGAAGTCCCTATTTTCTAATTTTTTTCAATAGATATTTGACAGTTTGTCACAATCAGAAAAGTTCATTCTACATCAGGTGGCTAACATATACTGTAAAACAGAAACAGAGCAAAAAAAAAAATTGACTTTACACTAAAAATGTTTACTTAATAATCTTATACTAGAAAATATCAATGAACAATTATTCATTCTACAGGTTTTATTAAGACTATGACTTAAATGAAAAGAAGAAAAAACTTGCCACGTTTATTTGATAAAGCTGTGAACACTTTTGTAAAAATACATGTTTTCTAAGAAACTTCAGCTGTTCTTACCACCATACTGTATCAAAGGCTATTCTTATCACTATGTACAGCTTTAAAAGGGGCTTCCCGGGTGGCACTAGTGGTACAGAACCCGCCTGCCAATGCACGAGACGTAGAGACCCAGGTTCGATACTTGAGTCGGGAAGATCCCCTGGAGGGGGAAACGGCAAACCACTCCAGTATTCTTGCCTGGAGAACCCTCATGGACAGAGAATCCTGGCAGGCCACAGTCCATGGGGTCACAAAGAGTCAGACATGACTGAAGTGACTTAGCACATAGCACAGCTTTAAAAACAACAAAGCAATTTATTATTAAGGTGGTAAAATCCAACAAAGGAATAAAACTAAATCTTACGACCCTTAAAAGCTTAAGGTACTTATTACAATTTATGGCTATTCATAATATTTTAGTACATTTTAAATGATCCAACTACAGTGTCTTTTCGTAAGTACACTGGTATCACCATGCAGTTTTAACCCATATGCTTAAACCTCCTTCACAGTTTACAGGAACAAAGGAGTTTTGATTCACAAACAATGCCCTGCAGTCAAATACACTCATGAGGTATTAATTTACAACTTCATCTGTGATCAGTTAAACTGCATGTGAAATCTTAAACATCCTTAAAAAGCTCACCACAAATAGTTCAATAAGAGATTTTTTGGTAACATTACTTTAACAAAAAACATGTAGGATTAAATTCTATTGTAAAATAAAACCAAATGCCACTTGCTTTTAAGGATAAGTCACTAACAAAACAATCCTTTAGACCGTCACCTTTTGCATTTAAGTATTAATTAAAAATGTAACACCAGTATCAAAAACATAGAATCCCAAAGCTTTGGCAAGGCAAATCACAAATTTTTTTTTTAATTTCATGAAGAAAAATGTACATATTTCAACAAATAAGTTGTTCCTTTAATCAGTCCTAGGAGCCAGATTTATTAAAATGTCATGTCAACCTGAATCACACCAAAACAAAAGAATAAAATTACCAGTTTTACCAAATAACTAAAATGTCAGAGTTACACAAGTTATGGGCAAAAATAGTAATAATGAAAGAATACAATATAAATTCCCAATTTGGCTTGTTTTAGTGGGGGGTGGGGCGGGCTACTAACTTCTCAGAAACCTGCAGTTTTAACATTTATGTAATTTGAACTTTAGAATGTTTATTTATTTAGGATTTTTTTTTCTAACTTGCTAAGAATAATGGTTAGTTTGATTACTTTTAAAGACAATTAGAAGAATTACCATCTCACATTAAAAGTACCAGAACTAGAGCAGTGCTCCTGAGTTAGTTAATTTATGACTCAACATCATCATCACTGACATCGGTTGTGTTCATATTTTCTCCACGCCATCCTCAGCAGGATGACTTTTGTCCTTTAATGCCCCAAGATAGCTGCAATAGTTGTAAGTATCATTTTATCTAAGGTCCAAAGGAGAAAGGCTATCTCTTTCTTATGTATCATAAAAATAAGAAAAGAAAAACCTCCCAAATAAATTTCAAGTGTCATTGGCCAGTCATTACTAAATCAATCAAAAGGAATGAAATAATGATGATTAGCTTAGACTAATTCAAATTCAGTCACTGAAGGTAAAGAAGAACCTAGTCTCCCATAAAGTACATGGGCCTTTGATAAGTGATAAAAACTGAAGTATCAAGTGAACTCTATAAAATGTGAAGAATCAAATTACACTATTTTCATACATTACATATAATATACAATTGTCATTATTTCCTTTACATACTTCAAATGAACATTATATGTAACAATGTGGAAAATCCTTTTATATACCTCTTAAAAATCTCAATCCTGATAAATGAATATCTCACTAGAAAACTATATAATGCAATAGTTTTCCATCTAAATTAATAGACCAAAATAAGAAAAAGCAGCAATTCAAAACATGTGTCATACATTCAGAAAAAAGAAAAAGGAACTGTATACTTAGATAACTTCTGATTCATTCTGAATGCCACTAAAACTATTCTCAAGGACAAAAATTCCAGAAAAGAAAACAATGGTGGCAAAATTTTGGACACTATAAAACAGAATGGACCCAAGGAGCTCAACAGACCCAAGGAAGTTAAATCAAATAGCAGTGGAGAAAGGTAGAAGGAAACTGAGGGTTATCAAATTTACACTGCCATATTCCCAGAAGGCATCAAACTAGATAGCATTGGGAATCTCTATGAATCAGAGTGAAGCTTGCGCATAAAATCTGCTTAAGATCCCTCCCGGTACTTTATGGGACTTCCCTAGTGGCTCAGACGGTAAAGCGTCTGTCTACAATGCGGGAGACCCAGGTTCGATCCCTGGGTCAGGAAGATCCCCTGGAGAAGGAAATGGCAATCCACTCCAGTACTATTGCCTGGAAAATCCCATGGACAGAGGAGCCCGGTAGGCTACAGCCCATGGGGTGGCAAAGAGTCGGACAGGACTGAGCAACTTCACTTTCACTTTCTGTACTTTACATATCGGCCATGCAGAAGATTAGAGGTCCGTTTTCTAAAACGGATAAGAGTGTTATAAAAGTATACTGAAAACGTAAGGAGGATTAACCAAAAGTTGATACACTAAACTTTCGGACCTCTAATTTTCTTCTCCTTCTTCACTCCAGAACCAGGAAGTTGGGGAAAAAACCTTCTTATAACTGACCTAGTATAAGAAATGATCTTATTAACATCAAATGGAATTCTATTACAAAACAGCACAGCAGATCATTTATCAGTGATCAACTCTTATCCATGCACAGTTATTATCTTTCAATTTTCCACTCTTAAAATAAGCAAAGAGGCTAATAATACAAGACATCTGAAACTCTCTGTTGTGAAAGACAGAAGTCAAAACAAAATTAATCGCAAACTTGGAGGAAAGGGAGACATACATTAGAAAAAAACCTTGATATGAAACCTATCTTATTAAAATCCTTAGAAAGATAAGATACTGCATCCATGAGACATGAACAGATGCTACTAAAAAAAAAATGTAGCAGAATAAGAACCTTTTGAAATTAAAAATATGACAGTAAAAACCAAAATTCCTCAAAAAGGGAGAATAAAATTTTAAATTAGAAGAGAAAATTTAGAGGACCTATCCAAGATGTCCAATATCCCAATAACTGGGGTATTGAAGAGAAGAAAGACAAATAGGAAGAAATCATATAAATGACTAAAGAACATTATTCAGAACTCCAAGAAAGGGACTTCCCTGGTGGTCTAGTGGCTAAGACTGTGCTCCCAATGCAGGTGGCCTCGGTTCTAACCCTGGTCAGGGTACTAGATTCCACATGCAGCAACTAAAGGTCCCAAATGCCACAACTAAGACCCAGCACAGACAAATATAAATGTTAAAAAAAAAGAAAAGACTCCAGGACAAGACCCATATCAGAAGAATCCCACCACCAATGTGTGCAGCAAAACATATAAAAAGAGACTCACACAATAAGCCTAAAGGCTTTTTTGCAGGGGGGGGAAAAAGTGTTTCGAACAAAGGATAAAGAATCAGAATTCATCAGAGCAACACTAGAAAGCTACAAGATAATGGAGCATTATTGCCTTGAAAATACAAAGGTGATTTTGGCAAAAAATACACTGCTGAGATTTAGAATACTTTGTACCAAAAATGTTTGCTTCAAGTAGCTGGTTATACAACAGCCAGTACTCCAAGAAAGGACTAAGAGTACTCAAATCTCAACAACTCTAAATATTTCAATTCTATACAGAGAACAAGAAAAATGGAGCTGTGGTTTAATTAAGGATGCTCGCAAGTCTGTTAGAAACTTCTGACTAGAACTTTAATGTTCATGGAACATTCTCTTCCTCCTATTGGAAATCATGCAACATCAAGGATAATGAAAACGGCACCTTATTTTTAGTAAAAGTAGGAGACAAATATAGGCAGTGCACGCTTAGTTGATCAGTCATGTCTGACTCTTTGAGTCAGTGGCCTATAACCTACCAGGCTCCTCTATTCATGGGATTTCCCGGGCAAGAATACTAGAGTGGATTGCCATTTACTTCTCCAGAGGATCTTCCCCACCCAGGGGTCAAGCTCACATCTCCTGTGTCTCCTGCATTGCAGGCAGATTCTTTACCCCCTAAGCCACTGGAGAAGCTCTAATAGAGTCAGTAGGTACTACAAACTAATAAGAAAAGGCTAGAGTAATCAATGATGGTATAGAACAACTATAAATACACGTGGTAAGCTGTCAAAAGCAGCTGTCATGCAGTAGGAAGAAAAGCACAAAATGTGGCAAGACCGTTCACTGGTGGAAATGAGTTTGTGAAAATATACTTTTTGAAGGTGGAGGAGTACCGTGAAAGGCAGAACATACCACTCTAATGTGCTAAGTTAGAAATAAGACAAGAAAGTCTATTATCACCATTTACCATCATATTGGAATACTAGTCAACATCGCTAGCAAAATGAAAGAAATTGGAGCTATAAATATTGGAATATGTTATTGCATAGTTTAATAAAGTGCATAGTTTAAAAATTGAAAAAAGCAGTAGAAAACTTATGAACAATAAGAGAATGTGGTAAGAGACATGGGTTAAAAAATTAATACATATAAAAGTCCCCATAATCAAAGCTACAGTTTTTCCAGTAATCATGTATGGATGTAAGAGTTGGACCATAAAGAGTGCCGGAGAATTGATGCTTTTGAACTGTGGTGTTGGAGAAGACTCTTGAGAGTCCCTTGGACTGCAAAGAGATCAAACCAGTCAATCCTAAAGGAAACCAATCCTGAATATTCATTAAAAGGACTGATGCTGAAAATGAAGCTCCAATACTTTGGTGACCTGATGCAAAGAGCTGCAACATTAGAAAAGGCCCTGATGCTGGGAAAGACTGAAGGCAGGAAGAGAAAGGGATGACAGAGGAGATGGCTGGATGGCATCACTGATTCAATGGACATGAGTCTGAGCAAGCTCCAGGAGATGGTAAAGGACAGGAAAGCCTGACATGCTGCAGGCTATGGGGTCACAAAGAGCTAGACACGAGTTAGCAACTGAACAACAACATCTTAAGTGCAGTGTTCTGTAAGTAAATGTCAATTAGATCATAAAGCATAAGGACATTTAATGCTCTGAAGAGTATGGAACAACTAAATAACCAGCTATGAAAAAAAAGGATATACTGATCAAATGTAGAGTCCACAACCCATACTACATATGAGGATAAATAACAAATCGATCAAAACTTGAGTAAAATACTGAATTAAGAAGTCTTAAAAGAAATAGTAAGATCAATAATATAATAAAAATAAAATTAGAAAAACAAAAAAATCTAAATTATAATCTTGTAAAAATGTCTATAACACAAATCTACACAGTTTATAGTTCCTAACATATAAAAAGCTCCCAGAAATCAGTAAAAAGATCAACTACTCACCAAAAAAGGAAGTGTGGTGTAGAATATATGAAAAATGTTACATAGTAACAGAGAAGCAAATGGTTTTGAAATAAGAGCCTCAACTTCACTCATTATAAAACACACACAAATTAGAAGTAGGCTGAAAACCCTTTTTTAGAGATTAAATTGAGGGAAAACATCCAAAGTTTAACAGCTCTGTTCGTGAGACTCCAGGTTAAAGACACTTCTTTTTTAAAGGCAAGAAAAGAGGAAAAAAAGACAAGCAAGACAAATTTTAAAAGTCACAATTATATGCTAAAGGAGAAAGATTTTAAGGTAAAGAAAAAGTTCAACTAATGGCTGTTATAAAAGATACATCAAAAGCATAAGGACATCTAATGTTCTGAAAGGAAGAAAAGGATATACTGATCAAATGTTAATGAAAAGAAGTTTAATTGTAACTGTTGTCAGATAAACATTAAAAGTAAAAGAAATCAATTAGGACAGAAAGGATCACTAATAATGATTTTTTAAAAGCTACGTGTATAAGAAGAACAGTAATTCTAAAAGTACATGCATCTAATAAAATGGGCAATATATATTAAACAAAAATAAAATAATCTGAAATTTACTAATCTTACATTGCAACAGATTTCTACACACCTCTCTACATTATTGATCAGGCAAGCATATACACACGAGTGGATAATACAATGAATGACATATGGAACACATGGATTTTTTTCATCCAACAATTAGAGAGTGCATATCAAGTACACATAAAAAATTACAAAAGTAATTGTATACTGAGTAAATGTATACATAAGATAAATTACAAAAATTTCTAAGAGCAAATATCATACGTAACTTTTTAACTACACTTTGGAATTAAAAAACAAACAGATAACTTCTTTAAAGTCCATATTTCAAATTTTTAAAAAGAATTTCCAATTAAAGAATAAAAAAGAAATTGCTAAGGGAAATTTAAAATACTTATAGACGAATGATAGTTAAAACACTATCTCAAAGTCTACATGATACCACACAAAAAGTGTTCTGAGAAAAACCATATAGCTTGATTGTAAGTCTTAGAAAAAAAATCTGTAAATTAATGAGCGAAGTGTTCACATGAACACACTCTTAGTTCATATTACGATATTAGGAAAGTAACAATAGATAACCAAAAGAAAGGAAATAAAGAGTACAAATTAAGGAAACAGAAAGCAAAGTACGACAAAGATCAACTTAGAAAATACATACACACAAAAAGAAAAACCCAAAAGAGAGAAAATACACATATATATAACTACAGAAACAACAGAGATTAAGCAGATACAAGTTTGTGGCCAAGAGCAAGCAAGCAAATGGGACCACTGCCCTACAACTCCAAGTAACTGAACTCAGCCAACATCTTGAATGAGCATGGAAGCATTCATCCCTAGAGTCCCCAGAAAGGATGCAGTCCTGCCAATATTTTGATTTGAGTCTGGTGAAAACTGAAGCAGAGAAGCAGTTCAGTGTGACACATGGTATCTACTTCTGACTTATAGAACTATGAAATAATAAACAGGTGTTGCTCTAAGCTGCTATATTTGTGTCAATTTGTATGGAAGCAACAGAAAACTAATATACCTTCCTTGCAGTTAAGTACTGCTCTCGAGGTTTTACTATTCCAGGATCTCCTCATCTTCTTCACTACTACAGTCCAGTTTTATAAAATTATCTATTTTGCCCACCTGATGCAAAAAGCCAACTCACTGGAAAAGACCCTGATGCTGGGAAAGACTAAAGGCAGGAGAAGAAGGGGACGATAGAGGATGAGATGGTTGGATGGCATCACCTACTCGATGGACATGAGTTTGAGCAAGCTCCAGGAGATGGTGAAGAACAGGGAAGCTTGGTGTGCTGCAGTCCATGGGGTTACAAAGAGCTGGACACGACTGAGCGACTGAGTGACAACCACCACCATCAGCTTCCGTCTACAGTAAATAACCACTGGAAGCTTCTCTATGATGCTGGTACCCTCATCTCCATCACACTTCCTGATTACACTATTGATAAACAGCAGCTCTAACATACCGACTTCAATTAACATGTGCCATCACTTTTCCCGAGCTTATTGCAGCAGCAAATGAGAACCAGCTCCAATGGCTTCTGCCAGGGTGCTATACTGCTGTGTCATTAGAGAATGTTCCCCAGTCAACAAAGCTCTGGCTCAGTTGTTAGCCAAAATTAGAAGTTCACAATATTTAGTCTGAACCTGAATCCCAAAAAACTAAAACAAAAGCCTTTCCTTCTTAATTCTTGGATAAAAAATGACCTGTAGCTTTCAATCTGGCTTTAAAAATAGGATGAAAGCTGTAGACCCTCTCAGAATGATACACACACACACACATATGCACACGCACACAAATTTGCATAAATTTTATGAAAAATTCAAGGACGAGACCCATAGACCTCCCTGTTACAACTAGAATTCTCTAAAACCAGACACTGAAAGAGTTTGGGATGCAAGATGTTTACTAGAGATCATTCCTGTGAAAGGAAGGAGGGGAAAGCAGAATTGCAAGGCAGAAGTCAAATTACAATACAGACCTCATAAAACCTCAGGCAACCTGGCAGGGATCTCTGGAGGTAGTTACTTATCAGGGTTTTCTCAGTGTGAACAAAAAGGCTGGGCTTTTACACCTCTGCCTTGCTCAGGTGCAGGATGAGAGCTGCCCTGGAAAGGGTTGAACCTTAGGCAGGAGGTTTTCTGCACCAGAAGCTGACCTTGAACAAGCTGACAGCTGAAAGCTTTCTGATTACCTTCTTCTCCCCCTGAAGGGTGTGGCTGCACAACTCCAGTCCACCACACTTCCACTTAGGAACCCATTTCATCCATTCTCAAAATCCCCTCCCCTCTTCCACTTTACTCCCTTCTTCTCTTTTCTACTTCTTCTAATTATATTTGTGTGCTTGCTTAAGGTGAAAGCACAAGCAGAGATCTGTACTATGAACACCTTACAGAAGGGACACTATACATTGTGGGCAGACTGAAATTGCATATGGGTAGAAGGAGCAACAGGAGGCCCTACTGACCTAAGTTTATCTGTAAATTGTTGGGAAAGGCTGTAAATGAACTACGTAATTACATGGGAATAGTTGACAAAATGATCTAACAGCAAACTTCTGAAAGTGGAAAACTTTTCCACCAAATCCAACCAGAATTAAACACAGGATGGCTTATAATTTATTCATCACAACAAGGAGCAGTAAAATATCACGACTTGGAGGTTATAAGATTAAGCATTTATAATAATATCTTTTAAATTATAATGAGAATTGGGAAACAAGATATTTTTAAATGATTTCATCTTAAATCACTTAAATATAACCTTCCTTCATACAACAATATTTAAGGTCCTACTATGTACCAGCCACTCCTAGGGGCAGGATATAGAAATCAATTGGGCACAGATCCTGCCTTCAAGGAGCTTATATTCTAGACAGATAATAAACAAGAAAATAAAGTACCTCAGATATTGGGAAGTGCAAAGAGAAATCTCATTTAAACTGAGATCTGAAAGAAACCCAAAAGAACTATACAGAAGAGTATTCCGGAAAAAGGAAACAGATGCAAGGCCCCGATATAGGAATCAGCAGCTGTTCAAGAAACAAGACAAAGATCAGCGTCCTTGAAGCATTGTGAGCAAGGGCGCTTTTACATGAGGTTAAGTGTTAGTCGCTCAGTCGTGTCTTTGCAACCCATGGACTGGAGCCCACCAGGCTCCTCCTCTGTCCATGGGATTTTCTAGACAAGAATACTGGAGTGGGTTACATGAGGTAAGAGTTATACTCAAAGTGTCTCTGTCAGGACCAACCATTCTTCCTGCCACTTAATCTGCTGCTAGTTGTTAAAGAATTATATAAATACTTGAGACTGAAAGCTGATAAGCTGGCACTTTCAGATCTTCCCACAAACCAATGCTGCTTGCCACATTTGTTCTACTCTCCTTGTATTATAAAAAGATCAAATCTACATTTTCATAGAAATTGAAGAGAAGAAACAGAAATGAAGAATGAAAAATTTCGCACATCTCTTAACAAGGAAAATTAATTTTACATGTAACATTAAGTAATGTAAAAGATACTAGCAACACTTTCCTATTCCAAAAATCTACATATATTTTGACTGAATTACATTAAAGATAGTAAACAAATCATCTATACTTCATAACATAAGTGTATTCTGAATAATTAACGTTTCCCTGCATGTTAATTCTTCACAAATAATTTAGTATCAATGGATTTACAGTGTAGTTGAGTTCCACTCAGGAAAAGCAAGTATTTATTTGGACATATCAAAGGGAAGCTTAAGCTAATAGGACAATGCCAAGTAGCTCTGTCATAACAAGTAATTGGTTTTGATAAACAATAACTATTAAGAAAACAAATGATATACTTAAAAGAAAACTGCCTTAAAACATACTTGATAAAAATGTAGAACAGAAATACTTTGTCTTTAAGCAAGAAAACATGAATGTTTAAACTGTTTAATACGTAGTATTAGAGCTAAAATTTCCAACATTAGAAATTACAATTACTGCAAGATACTAACCAACGTGCGGTTTGTCTCCATGCCTCAGCTGAACAACTGCCAACTGGAAGGTATCAAAATCCCCCACAACTTGATATTGGGGTGAATATAAGTTATACTAAGAAAGTTCTCTATATAGAAGCCTGTATATGTAAGTAGGTTAAATCCCCTTTGTTTCTCAATCACACATGACCAGTCCCTATATGAGTCCTTTCAAATAGAAAAATACATTGTTATCCTCTATTCCTAACTTGCTCATCCATGTATTTTATTTGCTTCTTTCTCCAAAATAGTCCTGGTCTGTCCACATAAAAATTAGTCATGAAATAATTTCTCTCTTCTTGATGATTTCTGCACAAGTATCCTAAGAAACCTTTTAGCAGCTATAACATCCACAATAGCTACCTTGCCATTTAACTGAGTATCAAATAAATTTAAAGATCCTTAACCCTAAAGGACTATTCCTGGCTGCTACAAATTTGATCAACAGCTTTTACACACTGTGTTAAGACTTAAAATTCTCAAACTCCTGGTCTTTTAACATAAGATCAACAGATATCTGATACTAACTCTTAAACTTTACTGTAAATTAAAAAGAATTTCTACCAACACCTCACAGCCATTGTTTTCAAGTTTGTAGGCTAGGAGTTCTCAACATATGGTCCATGGACCACAAGGGACCCTACAATTCTTTCAGAGAATCCGCATGCAAAATTATTTTCATTTTATAATCTATTCTTGCATGATTATATAGCAAAGTTTTGCATAGGCTACATAACATAATGATATGACTCTGGTTAGCTAATGAAATGAATGATTATATGTTTGTGCTCCATTTTGTTTTGAGAAGTTTGTTTTTTAAGGTAATAGATCTAGGATGTTAACATGGACATTTTCACAAATTAATTTGTTCTTGCCACTTCCATTATACACTCTTAACTAGCTATACATGCTATAATCTTGGTGTAAGTCCATATTTCATTCATATACTTCAATCAAAACAATATACTGCAACAGACTGAATGGTGACAGTAAGAATCCACTTGCTTCTACTAATTCAGACATTAAAAAAATTAGCAAAAATGTAAAACATAAAAACTAAAACAATATAAATCTTTTTATATTATTTTCTGTTTTAGAAAATATCATTTTTCACAAAAATATGTTACTTATATGTTACTTATATTGATATATAATGGGTTTATTACAGCTATCTTTAAATGTTTAAATAAAAATTTTAAATGTCCTCATGTTAATTTCTGATACAGTAAAATATCAAGAAATATAACCAAGAAGCAAGAACTCACTGTGACAAAGAAATAATACTTTTCACATATTTAATCACCAACTTTGTTTTCAAAATAATTTGTTATTGTACAAATCAATTTTTCACCATTTTCAATCTAAAAAATTTTCTGTACTTTTAATTATCATCAAATTAATATCTCTCATTAGCATTTTGTTTTTTAATTGTTTTTACATATACATAATACAGTGCTTTAAAAAATAAATTGGAATTAAAACAAACAATAATGAACACAATAACCAACAATAAAAGATGGGCCACATGAGTTTTCAATATCTTTTGGTCTGATGTAGCTTTATTTTTGGTTACAAAATTTTAAACAGTTAAATATTTTTATATTTGCTATCAATACTGTCAATTCTGTATAAAAGATACCAGTACTGTACTATATTACAAAGAACACAATTAATTCTATGTCAGCACTATCATGAGTTTTATGTATATTGCTAGAAATGTAGGTTCCCAAATAGCTAATGTTTAAATAGTTTAAAAACCATTATGAAGGTTCTTTTCTTGAGACTACACACCAGTTAACCTAAATGGATTATAAAAGTTAAGGCTGGTGAAAAAATATTATGATAAATGTAAGTAATATTTTCAAATAAAGATTAATGGTAGTTGAAAAATTAATGTTACATTTAAAAATACATTTCTGAATACTGTACGCAGCAATGAAGTACCTTAATTAAAAAACAAGTTTAAGCCATAATCATTCATCTTTCTCTCTTGTTGCCAACTTCTTTCTATTCTTCAAACACATGAAACAGTTTATATTATTTCCCCAAACAATAAAACCATTTATCACAATTTAACTATATTTATTGCTGTCTTTAAAGATAATTTATATTTCCCAGCATAGATTAATTACAAAAGTCTTCATAAGCTAAATCTATACATTCAATAGAATATAAAGGTACAGGTAAGTCATGACTAGGACACTGTCTATCAATTACCATTTTAATCACTGAAGGTGCTAATCAATAAATTACATTGAGTTTAGAAATTTATCAATAAAAGTTACTACACTTGCAATATTTACTGACTACAGACTACTATGAGACAAGACAAGCCAGAAACCCAAAAGTTTCTAGCTTAGGCCATGCTTAGAGGTGAACTAACATTTCTAATATATCTAACATATGCCAGGCATTCGGCTAAGTATTCCACACTTATTGTATTTCATCATCACAATAACCACAGCAATAGGTGTCATATTCCCCCTGACAATGACGAAATGGATTCTGAGAAGTTGCACAACTAAGTTATAGCATAAACAGAATTAGAGTCAAAACAAACTCTAGCAAAATAAAATCAAAAGAATGAAAGCAGTTTTAAGTCCAGTTTCTTAAAGGAATCACTATCATTTTTATAACCATTCTTTATTCCTATAACAATCTTCAAATCTGCTTTTGAGAAACTACCCCTCCGAAACTCTTAATCTCTAAATTTCCAGGAGAGCTAATTCTACCCCCAGTTGCAGGAGTAGACAGGCAGCCCAAGACGAGCCAAACAGACCTAACATGATTTAATGCCAAAACTCTTCTTGGAGAGATTAGATGCAAATAAAAAAGAAAAAATTAGAAGGATATAAACCTGCTGCAGCCTACCCTACCTCCAGGAGATGAGAGCCTATTTGCAAAAGAAGCTAAAACCAAGAGAAACACAGTTAACAGCTGAAGAGGACCCAAAGATGTTATTTAAGTCACTGGATCAAGCTTTACCTGAAATCGGCCATGTCATATCTTTTTAATTATGTGACCCAATAAATTTCCATTTGCTTAAGCCAGTCTAAATTAGAGGTTTCTGTCACTTGTTCAATGCACATATCAATAAAAAGTGGTATGTATCATTCATAAAAGCCAAATAATGCATTTAATTATTCTCAATCTGGAATCTTAAAGGAAATTAACAGGAATCTTTTAAAAAATCAACAGGAATTAAATTATTTTCAGTATTTTAGAAAGTTTAATGGAGTCATAATCCGATCTGAGGTAAGGTCACTAAAACTTAACACCAAGTTCCTTCTGAGTTTATCATCTCAAATGAAAACTTGTTATCTAGTTTCACCATGAATTCTAAATAGACATACATTTTTATATATAATCTTTAATTTAAAATTAGAAAGAAAAATGGATTGTCCATCAAATAAACTATTTAAAAAGTAACAAACTACTTCAAAACAGAAACATTTTCACAATGATCACTTGAGAAGAAAATCAAGAACTATCACATTACTTTGAAACGTACTCTTTAAAAAACAATTCACATCTTTAGTTCAGTTCAGTCGCTCAGTCACGTCCGACTCTTTGCGACCCCATGGACTGCAGCACACCAGGCCTCCGTATCCATCACCAACTCCCCAAGTTTACTCAAACTCATGCCCATTGAGTCAGATTCCTGACTTTCTTTTACCCTGAGGCTGTTCAGCCTCCAGTGACATCAAATAAACAGTCTAGACTAATGGCACCACCTAGCGCCCTGCACCGGTCACATCTGAGACTCACTGTCTTTCTACTTCCTTCACAGCACAGGCACATCTCCTACTGTTTTTCTGTATTCAATAATATTTTCAAAATCCATTCCTCTGTACATTCCTTTGTACAAAATCCATTTCTTTATTCATATGTACATACATGTTGTCTTAAGTCTCCCGTCATTCCTCTCTCAACAACTGTCTTGTTACTTTTGGAACAACTGTTTAGAATGCCCCTCACCTTTGCCAGGCACTTAGTCCTTAATGCAGGTCATCATCACAAAGACTTTAGAAAAATTACTACTCTGAGTATCCCATTCACGTACCCAAGATCACAAATTATTGGACAGGCTGTAAGACTCCAAAACCCATTTGCTTAATTACTACTCATATTGCTTTTTCTTCTTTTTCCATACTATGGCCAAACCACAAACCCAATTTATAAAATTGGGAGTGAGTGATTCAGTTGCATACTAAAAGAAAACAAAAAAAAGCTATATTGCAAAAGAAAATAAAAGTGAATATTAATTTTAAAAAATTTAACCTACCACTTGAAAGTGTCTAGAAGTACTGACTTTCCAAATGTTATCCATTTTTTTCAATTCTTCAAAAATGCAGGGCTAAGAATGAAATGTAATTAAAACCCAGAAATGGACTCACACATATACAGAAAACTCAATATATGACATTGGACTGTTCAAAAAATTATACCAAAATAACTGGTTATCCATTTATGAAAAATTCAGTCTCAAACTCTACCTCACACCACACACAAAACTTACATTCAATTGGATGAAAGATCAAACTCTGTAGGGCACATATAGAAATTCTTTGACTTGGAGGTAGAAGAAATTTCTTAAAGCAAAAGAGCATAAAGTATACAAGAAAAAGATTGATAAATTTAGTTAACATCAAATTACAAAACTTACATGAAACAAAAGACACCACAAAGATAAGTCACACACAGGACACAGATAGATGTAAATGAATGCAATCAAATAGTATCCATAAAATATAAAAAACTACAGTCACTTAAAATATCACAGCAGAAAAAAAAAAGTGAGCAAATGACACTAACAGGCAATCACAAAATAGGCAAATAAACATGTAGGAAAACATGCTCAACTTCACCAGACATTTTTTAAATGTCAGTGAAAACCATACTGAGACACATTTCACACTTATCGGAGTAAAAATAAATTAAAATTTCTATTGACACCAATTCTTAGCATGACAGTTGAGAAAGGGAATACTCAGATGCTGATGGCAAGAACAATTCAGCAATATCTAGTAAAGTATAAGATGCGCATGACTGACAATTCCACACACAGGTATAAATCTGAGGCAGTGCTGTCATACAGAGCTTTCTGGGAAAAGGGATATGTTTTGTATCTATAATATCCAGTACATTAGCTGCTAGCTAAATATGGCTTCTGAGCACTTGAAATGTGGCTAGTTTAACTGAGGAACTTAATTAAATTTACTCAATTTTAATTAAACATCAACATGCTACTGCAGCAGACAGTACATCTGAAGAGAATATTCCACATGTACATACATAAATACAAGAATTTTAATTGCAGCAAAGTTTCTAAAACTGAAAAACTTCTAAGTCCTCAACCGGAGTATAAACTGTGACACACTCATACGGTACTACATAGAAGAAAATAAATATTTATTTTATAACATTTATGTCCATGAAATTTAAATGCATTATATAACATATAGGGCTTTCCTGGTGGCTCAGCAGTGAAAAAAAAATTCATCCTGTAGTGCAAGAGACACAGGTTTGATCTCTGGGTTGGGAAGATCCCCTTGAGAAGGAAATGGCCAACCCACAACAGAAATGCCATGGACAGAGCAGCCTCAGGGGCTATAGTCCACTGGGGTTGCAAAAGAGTCAGACATGACTAAGTGACTAAATGCATAATACAACATATAAATAATATTTAAATATATAAATCTCAAAAAGTAATACTGCACAAAAAACCCTGAAAGACAGACACAGTAAAACAGCATTTACATAATGTTTTACAACCTTCTAATCAATTCACTCATATTGTGCATGAATACACGTGTTCACATTAAACATAAGAGATATATTATAGCTTAAAAACATGAAGAACAACTAAAAATTCCCATGACTCGGGATAACAGGGAGAATGGGACTGCAGAGTGGTACATACGAAGTCCTAACTATACCCGTCTGTTTGGTTCCCTCTCCCCACCACACTAAAACCTTCAACAAATATAGCACAGTTTTAATATATTGGGTACATGGGTGTATGTTTCAGTACTGTTCAATTCTTCTATATACTTAAGATATTTTATAAGGAAAATATAAAGAAAATCCATGATACAAACTATACAACACAACCACTTGAAAAGTGTGACAGTTCCTGTTTAATTGCTTCCCATCTCATTTAGCTTACTAACATTCATCACTGAACACAGTGAAATCAAATTTGTGAAGGCCTCAAACAGTTGTATTTTCATGATGAAGCATCGTCTTTTACTAAAAATGTTCTCTATGTCCTAGTTAAATCAGTAAAAAGGCAAGGCTTCTCTTTTTCTTATGACTTTTTGACTTCTTACTCAATTCCCTTGTGCAGTATTTGTAGAAATCAAGTATTTCAGCATGAAAACAAAACAAAAAGCTCTCCTATATAAGAATTACCCTTGGGATAATTCATAGATTCCTGAACCAGGCCATTTAGACATGAGGTCAACTATAACATATGTTTTAAATAACATTTAATCTACTTTGTTGAATGTCTTATTAAATGTTTATGTTTTGCAATAGTTGAGAAACTCATAAGGATCACATATTAGGTCTTTCTTCCAAGACACTGTTCTCTCCTAGCTTTAAAAATCAAAAGCTAAGAAATGTACTTATGAAAATAGAAACAAGCAAACATGACATTCCACTTTAAAGTAAGCCTGTGTTTGAATTCTAAAGTTTTTTTGAATTATTCAATCCTTCTATTGTTAAGAAGTACAAAGTACATGTTTTATGGTTAGACTCCAACCAATCCCTAGGACTGTATGTTCCATGAGATCAAATATAATGTCACTGTAAGTGACTGAATGAATAAACGAATACTCAATGAATCCAACTATCTGTTATCAGTATCAAAATGTCCCCTATTTGTTTGTTATGATTCATGACTACGTAGGACAAAAGAAAGTGAAGAACTGAAAATAAACATGCTTGAAAAAGCAATTCCAAATGTTGGAGCTTCACACCAGAATGTCAGTAGAACCACGAAATTTCTTCTCACAGCTTTCTGCCACCCACCTTCCTTCTCTCAGAGGAAACGATGAAAAACAGTATTAAAGCCCAATCCCAATTTTAAGGTGAAAATCTCATGTCTTCTGAAGGCGTTCTGCTTTGCTTGGTACATTTACATTTGGGAACAACCCCTCTGTCTGAAAAATGACAAAGCCAGGACAAAGGCAAAATACATGCTTAAAAGTGGCCAATAAAACTGTCCTCAATATCAAAGAAAATTTATTAGAACTGCTGTCATATTTTCCTCTATTGCATTGGTTGCATGTGTAAATAAACACCATTATGCTCTATCATAAGTAAATGATACTTTTGTGAAAGACAATTTGGCATCTTTGAAGAGTTAGAATGTGCATCCCTTTAAGCTGTTGTTGTTGTTCAGTCACCCAGTCGCATCCGACTCTTTGCAACACCATGGAATGTAGTACACCAGGCCTCCCTGTCCCTCACCATCTCGTGAAGTTTGCCCAAGTTCATGTCTATTGCATTGGTGATGCCACCTAGTCATCTCATCTTCTGATGCCCTCTTCCCCTGCCCTCAATCTTTCCCAGCATCAGGAAAGATGATACTTTCCCATCCAATGAGTCAACTCTTCACATCAGATGACCAAAATATTGGAGCTTCAGCTTCAGCATCAGTCCTTCCAGTGAGTACTCAGGGTTGATTTCCTTTAAGATTGATTGGTTCAATCTCTTTGCTGTCCAAGGGCCTCTCAGGAGTCTTCTCCAGCACCACAATTTGAAAGCATCAATTTTTTGGCACTCTGCCTTCTTTACAGTCCAACTTTCACAGTCGTATGTGACCACTGGGAAGACCATAGTCGTGACAATACAGACCTTTGTTAACAGAGAAATGTTTCTGCTTTTCAAAATACTGTCTAGGTCTATTATAGCTTTCCTGCCAAGGAGCAACCGTCTTCTGATTTCATGCCTGCAGTCACCATCCACAGTGATTTTAGAGACCAAGAAGGGCATATTTGTCACTATTTCCATTTTTCCCCCTTCTATTTGCCATGAAATAATGGGGTTAGATGCCATGATCCTAGTTTTTTTAATATTTAGTTTTAAGTCAGCTTTTTCTCTCTCCTCCTTGACCCTCATCAAGAGGTTCTTTGGTTCCTCTTTGCTTTCTCCCACTAGAGTGATATCATCTGCATATCTAAGGTAGATGTTTCTCCTGCCTATTTTGATTCTGGTTTGTAACTCATCCAGCCCAGCATTTTTCATGACATGCTCAGTGTGTGGGTTAAATAAACAGGGTGACAACTGACAGCCCTGTCATACTCCTTTCTCAATTCTGAACAAATCAGTTGTTCCCTATAGGGTTCCAACTGTTGCTTCTTGACCCGCATATGGGTTTCTCAGGAGACAAGTTAGATGGTCTGGTATTCCCATCTCTTTAAAGAGCTTTCCACAACTTGTTATGACCCACACAGTCAAAGGCGTTAGCTTTGACTTTAAGTTACAGCTTACTAAAACTGGCACAATTGCGTAAAGACAACGTGCAAAAAGATAACAGACATACTTTGGCAATGAAAAACTCAAAGTGTTTATTAATAGAAATCTGGTTAATAAAGATAATTTACAGTTCATACAGAGAAAGAACAGAGAAAATGGTAATGAGAAAATTGCCAAAAATGTTTAACAAAAATGGCAAGAGGAACATTAAAGTCTCTGGATGATAAGGTTTCATCACATGCTCCTAAGAAAAACCGCATAAAGACATTTCCGAATACTAGAGGGAAAGAAAAAAATTCTATCAAAATGTTTCCAAAGAGAAAAAACAGATTACATGTAACACTCATGGGTAACAATAGCTACCAATGAAGCAAGGCCTTCAAATTCTTGAAAAAATTGAAAATTTTTGAATAATTTAAAATAACTGAAAAATTATTTTCAATCTACAGTTCCATTCCTTAGATCGTTGAAATACTATCTAAGGTGAAGAAAGAATGAAGATATTTAAGACTTCCAAGTACTCAAAAATTTCACTTTTCAACACATTTTTCTTCAGCAATCTTTGAATGATATGCTTCAGTAAAATATGAGAATAAACTTCAGTAAAATGAGGAAATAAACTAATAAAGGAGAAAACAGCCCCAAAATAATTCAAAAGAAAAGTCAGAGGATCAGGATCAGGGCTGTGAAACATTTAAAAAAGACTGAAGCAGAACATTAAGTTGAGAGAAAGCTCTAGGAAAAAAAAAAAAAAAAAATGAGCTTTTAGACCTATACTTAAACTCTGGAAAAAAATTGAGCAGGGCCTAAGAGATTTGTTGAAACATAGGGAGAAATAAGCAAATTAACCCACAGAAAACTAAGTAAATGAATAAGCAAAGCAATAAATCATAGAGGAGGGGGAAAGGACAAATATTTGTTTAAGTAAATGGCTGTAATATAGTGCATTATGTTATTCAATGCTTACATGATCATTATAATGTAAACATTAAGTATAGACTGTTCACAGATTTACCCAAAATTATTATATATTTTTAAACTAGAGAAGAAAGAAGTAGGTGTGTTTTATGATTTGACTCACAAATCAACATTAAAAAGTCAATAATTATAGCCAAAATTGGTCAGTCAAGAAAAGCTGAACAACCATATTATTTAGAAATAAAGTGGTATCATAAGAAAGAAACTATCAATAATAGCATTAAATAGTGGTTACTTCTAGAAAACTGAGGGGCAGAAAACTGCTGTATTTTATTGTAAACCTGGCACTAATCAGTCTTTTACCTACATGCAACAATTATTTTAATACAAAAACATTCTT
Source organism: Bison bison bison (assembly GCF_000754665.1). Classification (NCBI taxonomy): domain Eukaryota; kingdom Metazoa; phylum Chordata; class Mammalia; order Artiodactyla; family Bovidae; genus Bison; species Bison bison. The sequence goes on along the minus strand of NW_011494881.1, from coordinate 8,159,134 downwards.
AGTATTATCAACTTTGATATTGTTAAAAGAAGTTGAAAGAAAGCAGGGAACAGCCATACAATGTAACATTCTTATTGTTATCTGAAATACAAAGTAACCAATTTAAGAGCTGAAACAGCTAGGGAAACACAGAGATTGTATGAGATAAAGATTCACCCCATCACAGAAGAATATAGAGCAGAAATACCAAGAAATAATACACAATCCCTACTATAGGTAAAGATAACCACAATAAGCAGTCAAAACAGATTGAGTTAAAAGTAGTTGCCTTTAGGGGAGTGGGAAGGGGAAACGTGGGATATGATTTCTCTTGTTTTTCATTATAAGACCATCTGTTCTATCTGAATTCTAACCATGTGCATATATTAACTTGGAGTTTTTTTAAAGTGGTCCTGAGATATAATGGATCAAAGGCCCATGGGATTCCCTGAAACTTGCTACCAAAAATAACTTTCTCAAAAGGGTAAAATGCATTTAACATAGTCTTCATAACCTAGAAACCCCCATCTATATAACATTCTTACAAAGAAATAATTTATTGGAAAGAAAGGTGGGCAGGGCAAGGAGTATTCCCTAATATGAACATGCAAAGAATGAGTAATGAAATGTAATCTGAATCATTTAATTCAATGAGCAGTTAATTGAGAAAAGTTATTACACTGAGTTTATAACTCATTCCTAAGACTTCTGAAGCACACTTAAGTCACTACCTCAACAAGAATAAAACCATAACAAAAGATTACTTTACTAAAGATTTAAGTTAATTACATTAAATTATCTTATTTCTTTAATATAATTCTAGAAACAATAATTATAGCACATGTTTACACATTTAAAACCAGCTACGAATAAATATTTTGTGTGGGCCATGACATGAAAAAGCTGAAAACCAATGAATTAAGGTATACTCTCGTATTACATATACATATAATATACATATAGATAAAACCATGGTACAGAAAGTAAGTTAGTAACGTTAAAAATTTAAAGGACAGAATATAAAACAAGTATATTGTTAATATCTGACACTATTTATATAATCACCCTGACAGCACTCAACAAGGAACATAAATGGCAGCTGCATGCTTTCACTGTTAAAGTGATAAACCACTTAGTTTAGCAGATATGTGAATTATTTGACATTATGATCCTTCACTTTTTCCCAGCTAAATAAAATACTTTAAATTTTGATTACTTGTAAATCTGTTGTATTAGGTCTGAAACCAATTAATGATGTGCCATACCGTGCTAAGAGGAATTAAATTAGTGTATAATTGATTAGTGTATAATTGAAGAAGTTGTAGATTTACCAACTTTAATTAGAATGACTTACTACAGATAATTTACACTATAATAAAGAAAACAGAAGAAGTTCATCAAAACCTTAAATTATTATTACAGATACAGTATCACAGATTTGAAAGGGCTATATGCTAATATCTAGTACTTTGAAAGTAAAGCATTTTAGCCCAAATTCTTTAAAAGGAGAAAATTGATTATTAACCTTTAGCCTAGATTTTTCAAATAAATACTGTATTTATGGTAATCTACTGTAATAGGTGATGCTAATTTATGTGGGTCAATGAAAGTGTATCAATAATACTTTGTCTACCTATAATCCTAAATAACACTAAAAAGAAAACATATAAAAATATTTAAATGTTTCCTTTAACTCCTTTAAAGGGTATTCAAGTAAGAGAAAATCTCTTGTCTTTACCTAAAAATAAACAAAAACAAATTTACCAGCAAAGAAGCAAATAAGGAGAAAGAGTATCTCAGCAACAAAACAGTTCTGCAGTTCTCTCAATACCCATGTGGGTGGTAACTACAGCCCCCAAAGTTCCACACATAAATTGCTAATTCCCCTGAGTTTAAAGCCATGGTAATTAGGTTCATTATCTTACATGCTAATGACACAGAGATAATAAGTTTTCAGTGAATAATTCATATACTACCAGCTCTCACTGTGATGCTCATTACTAATAGTTTATTTACAGTACAAGTTACATTGCATTTTTTTTCTATAGTTTAAATGTATTGCCTAAATAAGCAGGAATAATTTAGTATGGAAATCTAATTTACTATCAGTAAATGATGACAATCCTAAGCTTATATTAATGTTATATTATCCCCTTCTATTATATTAGCTTGCACATTTTAAAATAAAATTTTTACTCAGTATTCATTATTGGGATAACCAAAATACCACAAAAATGTGCTACATAAACATTAAGTTACATATATCTATATGATTATCCTAATTAATTTTATAATGATGATTATCTAAAATGATTACATGATGTCAATAAAGTGTGAACTGCTTTAGTAACTCTCACGCTGTGCTCTGCTTAGTTGCTCAGTCGTGTCTCACTCTTTCGCAACCCCGTGGACGGTAGCCCACGAAGGCTCCGTGGTCCATGGAATTCCCAGGCAAGAAGTGGAATGGGTTGCCATTTCCTTCTCCAGGGATCTTCCTGACACACAGATTGAATCTGAGTCTCCTGTATTGGCAGGCTGATTCTTGACCACTGAAATGTTACCACTTTACCATCACAAAATGTACATGTAGATTATTTTGGCACTCTGAATATCAAAGTACAAATAAACCCCGTAAGTTTCCAATTATGTAAATACTTACTGGAAAATAATATGTAGTGTAAAATTAACGCTGTGACATAAAATTGCAGTTATCTTCACTTTTTACCTAGTTTGTAATGGATTTATATCACATTAACTATATTTATGTTAAAAATTAAAGATAACATCATTTTAATCTCTTTTAAATGACTTTTCTTATAGACACAATAACTCACAGTCTACATATATCATGAAAACGTTTACATTGCCACATATATGAATTATTGTGATTTAAATATCTCTAAATCAGATAGGAAAATTTTCTTTACCTATTTTTATACTTCTTTGACTCCTCAAATAATTTTATTTATAAGCTAAGACTGCTTTAACATACAGGATGTGCATCAGTGAAGAGAGGTCAGGTTAGGATCAGGTAACAACTGCAAAATCTCAGTGGCTTAAGACAATCAGGTCCTTTCCTCACTTTTACTAGACGTTCATGGGTCTTCTAAAGGCTCCACCTCATGTCTATTCATTTCACTAACCAATATGATGGAGCAATCACAATCTCAAATCCTGCCAGTCATCACAATTAACAGAAAGAGAGCTCTGAAATGACCTGCAATGGTAATTAAATGCTCCACCCAAAAAAACCACATTTCACTTCTGCTCATAACTCATTAGATCAATTATCTGAGAAAGATAAATCTTCAAAAAGTTTAAATTTCAGAAGAAAAATTTGTTTTCTTAAAGACATCTAATTCACTAAGTAGGCTACGAAGATAGGTTAGATAATGTTCATAAAGATTTCTGAAAACAAAGAGAAATCCAATTTTTTTGGTATTAATTTATTATCAAATCTAAACAATCAGCTCCAGCCAAAACAGTCAAAACTACAACCAGGATAGTAGCAACTACCCTTTCAAAACTACAAACCTGAAAACATCACCAACTTAGATTACTCTAATTTTCTCAGACTCACTCCCCTACCCCATGAACTGACCCCTGCCTGCTTTTCTGTCCTGTCAGAATACCCAATACAAGTTACAAAATGCTCCAGGGAGACAAAATTAGTACAAATGTTGCACTCAGTCTTCCCTGCCTTTTCACAGGCTATCTATGTCAGAGGGCTCTCTTTCACCTCTACTTGATGAAATCTTACTCTTCTTTCAACTAAGCTTAACTCCTCCATTATGAAGCTTTGCCTGACTGATAAAACAACCAAAGACTCTGTACTCCCTTGAACACTCCCTTAATTTCACATCTCCACTCTGACTGTTCATTGGCTACCCAGTAGACTGTTATTGTTGTTCAGTCATTAAGTCATGTACAACTCTTTGAGACCCCATGGACGGAGGCATGCCAGGCTCCTCTATCCTCCACCATCTCCCAGAGTCTGCTAAAATTCATGTCCTTTAAGTCGGTGATGCTATCAAACCATCTTATCCTCCGTTGCCCCCTCTCCTTCTGTCCTCAATCTTTCCCAGCATCACAGTTTTTCCCAATGAGTCAGCTCTTCACATCAGGTGGCCAAATATTGCAGCTTCAGCTTCAACATCAGTCCTTCCAATGAACAGTCAGGGTTGATTTCCTTTACGCTGGACTGGTTTGATCTCTTTGTAGGCCAAGGGACTCTCAAGAGTCTTCTTCAGTACCACAACTGGAAAGGCTCAATTCTTTGGCACTCAGCCCTCTTTGTGGTTCAACTCTCGCATCTGTACATGACTACTGAAAAACCATAGCTTTGACTATATGGAACTTTGTTGGCAAAGTAATGTCTCTGCTTTTTAATGTGCTGTCTAGGTTTGTCATATTTCTCCTTCCAAGGAGCAAGCATCTTTAATTTCTTGGCCACAGTCATCAACCTCAGTGATTTTGGAGTCTAATAAAATAAAATCTGTAACTGTTTCCAGTTTTTCCCCTTCTACTTAATGATCTTAGTTTTTTGAATGTCAAGTTTCAAGCCAGCTTTTTCACTCTTCTCTTTCACCCTCATCAAGAGGTTCTTTAATTCTTCTTCACTTTCTGCCATTAGAGTGGTTATTATTTGCATATCTGAGGTTGTTGATATTTCTGCTGGCAATCTTGATTCCAGCTTGTGCTTCATCCAGCCCAGCATTTCACATGATGTAGACTACATGCAAGATAAATAAGCAAAATGATGATATACAGCCTTGATGTACTCCTTTCCCAATTTTGAACCCTCAGTTGTTTCACGTAAAATTCTAACTGCTGCTTCTTGACCCACATATATGGTTCTCAGGAGATAGGTTATGTGGCCTGCTACTCCCGCCTTTTTCAGAATTTTCCAGTTTGTTGTGATCCACACAGTCAAAAACTTTACTGTAGTCAGTGAAGCAGAAGTAGATGTTATTCTAGAACTCCCTTGCTTTCTCCGTGATTCAACAAATGTTGGCAATTTGATCTCTGATTCTTCTTCCTTTTCTAAACCCAGTTTGTACATCTGAAAGTCCTCGGTTCGTGTACTGCTGAAGCCTAGCTAGAAGGATTTTGAACATAACCTTACTAGCATATGAAGTGAGAATAGCTGTACAGTAGTTTGAACATTCTTTGGCACTGCCCTCGTTTGGGATTGGAACGAAAACTGAACTTTCCAGTCCTATGGCCACTGCTGAGTTTGTCAAATTTGCTAACATATTTAGCACCTACTAGAGTAGAAACCGGAGAAGGCAATGGCACCCCACTCCAGTACTCTTGCCTGGAAAATCCCATGGACGGAGGAGCCTAGTAGGCTGCAGTCCATGGGGTCAGGAAGAGTCGGACACGACTGAGCGACTTCACTTTCACTTTTCACTTTTATGCACTGGAGAAGGAAATGGCAACCCACTCCAGTGTTCTTGCCTGGAGAATCCCAGGGACGGGGGAGCCTGGTGCGCTGCCGTCTATGGGGTCGCACAGAGTCGGACACGACTGAAGCGACTTAGCAGCAGCAGCAGACTAGGAACACTGCAAAAAGAAGACAGTCTTATCTACCTCTGAATCCCTTGCAATTGACATCATAGGTGATTAATAAAAAAATAAATGTCCAGAAAAATAACTACCATTCTATAGTGACAAATGAATGGTCTTAAAGAAAAGCAGAATGTTTTGATAAATGAAGAATACTGTTTTGATAGTTCATGGAGATGCAATTGCAAAAGCAAGTCATCATTTAGTGGCCAAACTCATCACAAAAGCAATGACACACAGTCACTGAACATTTTTCTACTTTTAGCATTGAAGAGACAGGGGGGAAGATGCATTTTTTTAAAAAGCTGATACATTAATAGCTATATCTTTTGATAATGATATACTACTAAACTACCTAAAATCTGTACTAATACAAAATATCAAGAAACCTCTCAATTTTAGTATGGCATAAATTTCATGACATAACTGGATAAGAACTCCATCAACTTATGTCAGATACATGTGGGAAGATAATTTAATCTAAGATTTTTACATTGCAGCAATATTAAACTCTCATACAACTAGCTCACTGTGACAGCGCATGAGTGGCCGAGAGGAGCTACCCCAGGTCCAAGCTCGGGGTGCTGGCCAAGATGAGCTACCCCACGTCCAACGTAAGGAGTGGTGGATGCGCTTTGCTGGAGCAGCTGTGAAAAGATGGCCCACGTCCAAGGAAAGAGAAACCCAATTTAGACAGTAAGCGCTGAGAGAGGGCATCAGAGGGCAGACAGACTGAAACCACAATCACAGACACTAGACAATTGGATCACATGGACCACAGCCTCGTCTAACTAAATGAAACTAAACCATGCCCATGGGGCCACCCAAGACAGGCGGGTCATGGTGGAGAGGTCTGACAGAATGTGGTCCACCAGAGAAGGCAATGGCAAACCACTTCGGTGTTCTTGCCTTGAGAACCCCATGAACAGTATGAAAAGGCAAAGAGATAGGACACTGAAAGAGGAAATCCCCAGGTCAGTAGGTGCCCAGTATGCTACTGGAGATCAGTGGAGAAATAACTCCAGAAAGAATAAAGAGATGGAGCCAAAGCAAAAACAGCAACCAGTTGTAGATGGGACTGGTGAGAGAAGCAAGGTCCGATGCTGTAAAGAGCAATATCACATAGGAACCTGGAATGTCAGGTCCATGAATCAAGGCAAACTAGAAGTGGTCAAACAGGAGATGGCAAGAGTGAACGTTGACATTCTAGGAATCAGTGAACTAAAATGGACTGGAACGGGTGAATTTAACTCAGATGACCATTATATCTACTACTATGGGCAGGAATCCCTTAGAAGAAATGGAGTTGC
>NW_011494881.1:8151980-8152177 GCF_000754665.1 Bison bison bison | reverse complement strand
AGAAGACTCTACACATGGACATCACCAGATGGTCAACATGGAAATCAGATTGATTATATTCTTTGCAGCCAAAGATGGAGAACCTCTATACAGTCATAAAAGCAAGACCGGGAGTGACTGTGGCTCAGATCATGAACTCCTTATTGCCAAATTCAGACTTAAATTGAAGAAAGTGGGGAAAACCACTAGACCATTCA
>NW_011494881.1:8151412-8151880 GCF_000754665.1 Bison bison bison | reverse complement strand
GGGTGAATTTAACTCAGATGACCATTATATCTACTACTATGGGCAGGAATCCCTTAGAAGAAATGGAGTTGCCATCATAGTCAACAAAAGAGTCTGAAATGCAGTACTTGGATGCAATCTCAAACCTGACAGAATGACCTTTGTTTGTTTCCAAGGCAAACCATGCAATATCACGGTAAACCAAGTCTATGCCCCAACCAGTAATGCTGAAGAAGCTGAAGTTGAACAGTTCTATGAAGACCTACAAGACCTTCTAGAACTAACACCCAAAAAAGATGTCCTTTTCATTATAGGGGACAGGAATATAAAACTAGGAAGTCAAGAAACACCTGGAGTAACAGGCAAATTTGGTCTTGGAGTACAGAATGAAGCAGGGCAAAGGCTAATAGAGTTTTGCCAAGAGAATGCACTGGTCATAGCAAACACCCTCTTCCAACAACACAAGAGAAGACTCTACACATGGACATC
>NW_011494881.1:8150574-8151312 GCF_000754665.1 Bison bison bison | reverse complement strand
CAAGACCGGGAGTGACTGTGGCTCAGATCATGAACTCCTTATTGCCAAATTCAGACTTAAATTGAAGAAAGTGGGGAAAACCACTAGACCATTCAGGTATGACCTAAATCAAATCCCTTATGAGTATACAGTGGAAGTGAGAAATAGATTTAAGGGACTAGATCTGATAGACAGAGTGCCTGATAAACTATGGACGGAGGTTCGTGACACTGTATAGGAGACAGGAATCAAGACAACCCCCAAGAAAAAAAAATGCAAAAAAGCAAAATGGCTGTCTGAGGAGGCCTTACAAATAGCTGTGAGAAGAAGAGAAGCGAAAAGCAAAGGAGAAAAGGAAAAATATAAGCATCTTATATTTTTAGCATCTTATATAGCAGAGTTCCAAAGAATAGCAAGGAGAGATGAGAAAGCCTTCCTCAGCAATCAATGCAAAGAAATAGAGGAAAACAATCGAATGGGAAAGACTGGAGATCTCTTCAAGAAAATGAGAGATATCAAGGGAACATTTCATGCACAGATGCGCTCGATAAAGGACAGAAATGGTATGGATCTAACAGAAGCAGAAGATAGTAAGAAAAGGTGGCAAGAATACACAGAAGAACTGTACAAAAAAGGTCTTCACGACACAGATAATCACAATGGTGTGATCATTCACACTCACCTAGAGCCAGACATCCTGGAATGTGAAGTCAAGTGGGCCTTAGAGCATCATTACAAACAAAGCTAGTGGAGGTGATG
>NW_011494881.1:8139696-8149689 GCF_000754665.1 Bison bison bison | reverse complement strand
TAGAACTGGACATGGAACAACAGACTGGTTCCAAATAGGAAAAGGAGTATGTCAAGGCTGTATATGTCATCCTGCTTATTTAACTTATATGCAGAGTACATCATGAGAATGTTCCTGGGTGGAGGAAGCACAAGCTGGAATCAAGATTGCTGGGAGAAATATCAATAACCTCATATATGCAGATGACACCACCCTTATGGCAGAAAGTGAACAAGAACTAAAGAGCCTCTTGATGAAAGTGAAAGAGGAGAATGAAAAAGTTGGCTTAAAACTCAACATTCAGAAAACGAAGATCATGGCATCCGGTCCCATCACTTCATGGCAAATAGATGGGGAAACAGTGGAAACAGTGTCAGACTTTATTTTTCTGTGCTCCAAAATCACTGCAGATGGTGACTGCAGCCATGAAATTAAAAGACGCTTACTCCTTGGAAGGAAAGTTATAACCAACCTAAACAGCATATTAAAAAGCAGAGACATTACTTTGTCAACAAAGGTCCATCTAGTCAAGGCTATGGTTTTCCCAGTGGTCACGTATGGATATGAGAGTTGGAGTATAAAGAAAGCTGAGCTCCGAAGAATTGATGCTTTTGAACTGTGGTGTTGGAGAAGACTCTTGAGAGTCCCTTGGACTGCAAGGAGATCCAACCAGTCCATCCTAAAGGAGATCAGTGTGGGTGTTCAATGGAAGGACTGATGTTGAAGCTGAAACTCCAATACTCTGGCCACCTAATGCGAAGAGCTGACTCATTTGAAAAGACCCTAATGCTGGGAAAGATTGAGGGCAGGAGGAGAAGGGGACGACAGAGGATGAGATGGTTGGATGGCATCACCGACTCAATGGACATGGGTTTGGGTGGACTCCGGCAGTTGGTGATGGGACAGGATGGCCTGGTGTGCTGTGGTTCATGGGGTCACAAATAGAAGGACACGACTGAGCAATTGAACTGAACTGAACAACTAGGTCAAATACATTTACTGAATTATAAAATGCAACATTGGCAAGAGGAAAACAGGAGTCTCTTGAAAGAGAAGAGGTGGGGTGGGGCCAATGGAGACAGAAAGAAGTGTGTGAACTTAGAGCATTTTGAAAGAATGAGTAGGCAAAACATGCTGTTGGACTGGAGGTGGGGAATGAGAGAGAGTGTAGTGCCATGGATAGTTTCCAGTTTTCTGCCCTGGAATTATCTATCAAAGTGAGGCAGACTGTGGGAGGAACAGGTTTGGACATGTTAAATTTCAGATGACTGGGTTTATTACAAAGGCATTATTCAGAGGTGGCCCAGCCATCTGATGTGATAAAGTCCAATGCAATCAAGAGAAATAATTCACCCAATTGCTTTGGCAACACTTAACAGCTTTATAAAGGTTTAGTTACTTATTTGTAGAACAGGACCTAAAAGAGTCTTGTTCACTTTTTTGAGTTGTAGTTGGTTTCATTTTATGAGTGACAATATATGCTAGAGAAGCATTTGATACTTTGGAGTTTCATAAAGATAACAGGTATAATACTCATGAATATCAAAGGTCTACTAGAGATATAATACACAAAATATTCAGGACAAATTACTAGAATAATTTCCAGTGAAACTTTATGGAAAATGTAAAAAAAAAAAAAAAACTTTTAAATAAAGTGATCAGCATAAATTAAAATTTTATAAATTTACAGGAATTATAAGTGATGGAGCAGCATATATGCTTGGAAAAGAATAGCTATTCTTACAAACTACTAGGCTACTAAAACAAAGAGTTGGTTGGACTCATTATTTTATGTAGTAAAGCTTTAACACACAAATTCCATCAAATCTCATGGGTAAAATGTAATAAAATCTGTTAATGTAATGAAAGGAGGCTCATGAATAGCTGACTTTCTAAAATATTTTGTTTAGAGATTAGAACTAACCGTACCCACTTAGAATTATATTTGAAGAGCGCTAATTAACTGTTGAGAAAGAAAATACTAAGAGAAGATGGTATGAAATGAAGGAAGAAGATATCCTTTTCTAAAGTGAATAAAAATCTTTTCAGGCAAGTACTTTTGAAAACTTGGGGGACAAAACAGGTATCTTTGATTATTTTCAATACACTTAAAAAATAAATGTCAAACTATAGGGAACAAGTAATGATATATTTTAATACAACAGAAATACCCATGGATAGCAAAAGGCATTGTTCCCTTACTGAAAAGAATATTAATGCAAACAAGTTTGAATTAAATTGATGTATTATAAATTCTTACTTCTCTGTGTAAAACATTTCATGATTAATTTTTGAGTAAGAAATTTTAAACTTAAAAGAAAAACATTTAGAGAACAGATTCATTTTTTAATCCTTGAATCAAACATTACATTAAATTTGGTGCTCAAACAGCATGAATTATTATAGAGTAGGACCAAAAAGACATTTCTATTTCTACGTAGAAAGAGCATATTACCACTGACAAAAATCTATTAGTATGAACAAAAATTTCAACTTGACAATTAAAAACACTAGAAAACAACAGGTTCAACAGTGTGCCATTTAAACACTGCTCTTCTACGAAGTGAACTGAAAGCGATTTATGAATAGGAAAGAACACCCGTAATAAAAACTTCCAAAACTGTATAAATATTTCCAAAACAAAACATTTATAAATATTCATTTTTCACTACTCATTCTGTAGATTTTAAAATCATATTGTCATTAACTTTTTATATTTATTATATTTAGTAACAATAAACAGTGAGTTTCAGTTGTAAGAGCATGTGTCTACATGCATGCACTGAAATATAAAATGTGTTTCTTGTTCCAAGCTGTAATTCACAGTATTTTGATAAGTACTACCCTAAATAAACTATTGCATATGTACAAGAGGAGTCTCATATAAGATAATTTACAAAAATACTGTTCATAATTACAAAACAAACAGAAATGACATAAACATCCATTAACAGGTGAATGGAAAAATAAAGTGATATATGTTCATGCAATCAAACACAAGTTAACAATGAAAATCAATGAACTATATGTATCAACAACAATCAATCAGAGAAACATACAAAAATGCATTAACTTTATACAGTTTCCAAACAAGTAAAACTAAAGAACATACTATTTAGGAATATACATTTAGAAGAAAACCATTCAGAAAAGGAACTGTAAAAACAAACCCCACTCTCAAAAGAAAAACTCTACCTTCAGGAGAACGGCTACCTCTGTAGGGAATTTGAGAGAATAAAATCCTTAGGGAGTACATAGGGATTCTCAAAGCTATTAAAAATATTTTATTTCTAAAATTGGGATGGGTTTGTGACTGTTAGTTTCATTAGTAGGCTTCACAAGATTATATATATATATATTATTTTTATGTGAGTGATTTGATATTTTTATGCACCATACAAAATTCTTACAGTATTATTGACTGTATTCCCTCTGCTGTACTGTTGCTGTTCAGTCGCTCAGTAGTGTCTGACTCTCTGAAACCCCACGGACTGCAGCATGCCAGGCTTCCCTGTCCATCACCAACTCCCAGAGTTTGCTCAAACTATGTCCATTCAGTCAGTGATGCCATCCAACCATCTCATCCTCCGTTGTCTCCTTCTCCTCCTGCCCTCATTCTTTCCCAGCATCAAGGTCTTTCCCAATGAGTCAGCTCTAAACATCAGGTGACCAAAGTATCGGAGCTTCAGCTTCAGCATGAGTTCTTCTAATGAATATTCAGGGTTGATTTCCTTTAGGATTGACTAGTTGGATCTCCTTGCAGTCTAAGGGACTCTCAAGAGTCTTCGCCGGCACCACAGTTCGGAAGCATCAATTCTTCGGTGCTGAGCCTTCATTATGGCCTAACACTCACATCCATACATGACTACTGGAAAAACCGTAACTCTGACTATTGCTGCTGCTTAGTCGCTTCAGTCATGTCCGACTCTGTGCAACCCCACAGACTGCAGTCCTCCAGGCTCCTCCGTCCATGGGACTCTCCAGGCAAGAACACTGGAGAGGGTTGCCATTTCCATCTTCAACCTTTGACTAGACAAACTTTTTGTCCACAAAGTGATGTCTCTGCTATTTAATATGCTCTCTAGGTTTGTCATAGCTTTCCTTCCAAGGAGCAAGTAAGTGTCTTAATTTCATGGCTGCAATCACCATTCTTCTGGATTTAAAGGCAAGAGGAACCAGAGATCAAATTGCCAACATCTGCTGGATCACTGAAAAAGCAAGAGAGTTTCAGAAAAACATCTATTTCTGCTTTATTGACTACGTCAAAGCCTTTAACTGTGTGGATCACAAAAAATTGGGCAAAAATTCTTAGAGATGGGAATACCAGAGCACCTGACCTGCCTCCTGAGAAATCTGTATGCAGGTCTAGAAGCAACAGTTAGAACTGGACATGGAACACGGACTGGTTCAAAGTTGGGAAAGGAGGACGTCAAGGCTATATATTGTCACCCTGCTTATTTAACTTATATGCAGAGTACATCATGCAAAATGCAGGGCTGGATGGAGCACAAGCTGATATCAAAATTGCTGGGAAAAGTATCAAAAACATCCGATATCCAGATGACATCACCCTTATGGCAGAAAGTGAAGAAGAACTAAAGAGCCTCTTGGTGAAAGTGAAAGAGGAGAGTGAAAAAGTTGGCTTAAAACTCAACATTCAGAAAACTAAGATCATGGCATCCGGGCCCATCACTTCATGGAAAATAGATGGGGAGACAGGGGAAACAGTGGAAACAGTGAAAGACTTTATTTTTGGAGGCTCCAAAATCACTGCAGATGGTGACTGCAACCATGAAATTAAAAAACGCTTGCTCCTTGGAAGAAAAGCTATATCCAACCTAGACAGCATATTAAAAAACAGAGACATTACTTTGCCAGCAAAGGTCCATCTATTCAAAGCTATGGTTTTTCCAGTAGTCATGTGCAGATGTGAGAGCTGGACTATAAGAAAGCTGAGCACCAAAGAACTGATGTTTTTGAACTGTGGTGTTAGAGAAGACTCTTGAGAGTCTCTTGGATTGCAAGGAAATCCAACTAGTCCATCCTAAAGGAAATCAGTCCTAAATATTCATTGGAAGGACTGATGTTGAAGCTGAAATGCCAATACTCTGGCCACCTGATGCGAAGAGCTGACTCATTGGAAAAGCCCCTGATTCTGGGAAAGATTGAAGGTGGGAGGAGAAGAGGACAACAGGGGATGAGATGGGTTGGATGGCATCACCGAATCAATGGACATGAGTTTGAGAAAGCTCCAGGAGTTGGTGATGGACAGGGAAGCCTGGTCTGCTACAGTCCATAGCATCACAAAGAGTTAGACACAACTGAGCGACTGAACTGAGTCACCGTCTGCAGTGATTTTGGGGACCGAAGAAAACAATCTGTCACTGTTTCCATCGTTTCCCCATCTACTTGCCATGAAGTGATCGGACCAGATGCCATGATCTTAGTTTTCTAAATGTTGAGTTTAAGCATCCTTTTACTCTCTATTATATCCCTATGACATTTATTTTATAACCAGTAGTCTATACCTCTTAATCCTCTTCACCTATTTCACTCATACCCTCATGCTGCTGCCAGTTCTGGCAACCACCAGTTTGTTCTCTGTATCTATGAGCCTGTTTCTCTTTGGTTATTATTTATTCATTTGGTTTGCATTTTGCATTCCACATATAAGTGAAAACACACAGTATGTGTCTCTCACTGTCTGACTTACACATATTATTTTGTTTATATCAAATACTTTTTAGGAAAATGTTTGAAAAATATATACCAAGTTATTGGTATTGGTTATCTCATGGATAAGAAATTCTGAGGGCCTTCTGTTTTCTATATATTTAGGAATCACTTTGATCTTGCACAAGGAACATGCAATTGGCTAATATCTGAAATCGAAAAATAAATTTTTATAACTTTATAACTGTAACTTAAAACAATTAAAAAATAATAAATAGAATGAGAGAGTCTCCTGCATTCTCCAGACACTTTCTGCACTCTCCAGACAGAAAGATGTTAAGTCTGGTTATACTAGTATTTTTCAAATGTATAAAAATCCTTTCACATACATGTTCAGGACAAATGCATTTAAATAGATTTTATAAAATTACATAATTTATGTAATACAAAAGTGACCTAAAAGCCCAGATATTTTAGGAAAATTATACTTAAAAATAATGATTATAGTAGCTCTTTATATATTTAGACATACAGAAATAGTGACAAAGTATGTGCAAGTGAATATACTACAGTAAAATTTTTTTCATGTTAATATTTACTATTTCCAGTAGAGATGAAAGAATCAAAATAATCTCTATCTTCAAGTAATATACAATTTTTAGGATGTGACAAATGAAAACAGCTTAAATATAATGTAAAAAAAAAGCATTATCATGCTGTGGAAATGCAGGAGAGATTAGCATGATGGAAGGAGGTGGATAGAGGAAAGACTTGTAATCTTTTAAGGAACTGTGAATTTTCAAGGAAAAACAGATATGAGTCTACAGGGAGAGGAAGAACTTCCCAGACAGAAAATTATATATACACACTACAGTCGGGGCACAATCAAACTGCAAATAGAGTACCTGAGGCTAACCAGAATATGAATAAATAAGCCTGAATAAATAAGAGGTTAAGGAAGAAACCAGATAGAGGATTCCAAATCATCTGAAGACTGTCCTGTTGATCTTGAATCATTGATCCTATCCCAACAAAGTTCATCGTTCCTTCTTGAAAGCTGGCTCTATATTTAATACAAATCCCTTTATTATTTCCTTAAGCATACCATATAATTATCTTACTGCTGTCTGTTTAAATTAAAGTCAATCACAGTTCTCTGATTATGTCATCGGAATTATTGCCACTTTTGCATGCTCCTAATCTACCCCATTCAGAAATCACCTTCTCCTTAGCCGCCTTCCCCAAGAGAAGCCACTATTTGATGCCTGCTATACCTTCAATTTTACAAGCTGCTTTCTTCATTCATTATAAACTCCAGGAGGTCAGGAACTGGGTCTTTTTACAGACTATGCTAAGGACAGGACCTCTAGAAGACTTAAACATATTAACAGTCACCATAAAGAACCTGAAAATTGAAGCCAGCACAGAGAAAATAGAGCTTGGGTTCCCGGTTACTATTAAGCTCTTACACCAATATGGACTAGCTAACTTCTAGATATCTTTTACATAAAAGAAAAATGAAGTTCTATCTTGTTTATGTCACTGTGATTTTGGGCTTTCCAGTACATGCAAACGCAATTCTAATTGACATAACATGTGATGTCATGTTTTGGTGCTGCAAACCACCAAGTCCTAAATTGTGTTCAGCATTTTCGCACATGGTTTCCCCGGTGGCTCAGTAGTAAAGAATCTGCTTGCCAATGCAAGAGACTCAGGTTTGAGCCCTGGGTTAGGAAGATCCCCTGGAGAAGGAAATGGTATCCCACTCTAGTATTCTTGCCTGGAAAATCCCATGGAAAGAGGAGTATGGCAGACTATATAGTCCATGGGGTCACAAAAGAGTTGGACATGACTTAGCGACTACACAACAATTTTCACACATTATTTTAGAATTTGCCTTTCTGGAGGTATTGTCTTCCAATCTAACTGGGAACTGCAACTCAATTCTGACACCAACCACTCAGAGTTAGGGCAGACCCCACAAGTTAAAAGACACTTCACAGCAGGATTCCCTCTCATCAGATGCCACACACACTTCTGACTGACAGCCTACAAATTTGGGGGTTACCATTACCCTTTCAGGTTGAATATTTCACAACAAGACTCACACTATTCAAGGAAAGCAGCATACTCACAGTTATCCTATAACTGATAACACTCAAACAGTCAAATGAAGAGACATAATAAGGTCTGTAAGGATCTCAGAGAGCTTCCATGTCCTCTGCCTCTGTGGAAGCAAAGCTGGACACATTCCTGGAACCTACTTTGTTTACAAACAAGGGAGTTCCATTGAGCTTCAATGTCCAGAGTTGGGATTTCATTTACAATGAATGATTAAATCATTGGCCACATGACTGAACACAACCTACGAGCCCCCTCCCCAGAGCTGGGCTGGCTCTAAGTCCTTACCCTGTAATCACATGATCTGCTCTTTCTGGGTGACCAGTGCACCCCCACATGAGGTTTTCTAGGAGCCCACCCTTAGTCACTAGCATAATGATAGCCATAGTACAGTGATTCAAGCAGCTCGTGAGTAACAACAATATTTCCATCACTTGGGAAATTCCAAGGGTTTCAGTTGCTCTGTACCAGGAACCCAGGACAAAAAAACAAACAAATTCTTTATTATACAACAGAGAGTGATTCTGTCTATTCTTCATTAGCTGCCGCACGGTAGTGGCCTTCTTTCCACTCCGCAAATCTCTCCCATTCCAATTCCTGAAGACCATTAGCAAAGACAGCATCGTCAAGGCTGCCACTGCCATGCACCAGAAATAATCTGATAAAATGTTAAGGGAAAACATTGTCATTCAAACCCACTATAGCTATTAAAACCCCAATTCCCTGTGTTCATTTCAAACTTTTTACCTCTATCTTACTCTGCCATAATAATGAAACATGGTACTTGCTTAACTGTCATTTGACTTTATTGTTTCAACACTTCTACAAAACAAATCTTAGCTTTTGTTTCCTATGAGAAATGGATCCATGCTTTGTGGGCCAAAATCTTATAACAAGGGGAATTCTTTTTAAGAAATAAAATACAAAATTAGGTATGAAGTAAACATTTAATTAGAATGTGAAAATAAATTACAACAAATCACACACTTTAAAAAACTAATGCCAAAAACATCAAAAATTTCAGAAAGAATGGCATATTTTTATTCATTACCTGACCCACCTCTCTAATACTCATATTTCCTACATTTCTGGCTGCATGATCTATTGTCCCTTCATACAACACTTTTGTAATATCAAGAAAATAGAAAGACAATTATTTCCGCCAGTCTATCTGATCAATGATTACAATTAATAATTTAAGAAAGTTTATATCATTTTTACAACATATTACCAGTAAGGTCATGTGCACTGTTAGAACTGTCAGATTGAGGAAAACTCCTATTAAGTTTCTTTCATATACATGCTCTCAGATTTGGAAATTTTTTCCAGACAAGCTTCTGACTCCATATATTAATACTGAAATCATATTCCCCTTCCTTTGTCTAGATAATTCTGGTACCACAAAGAACATATTCATATTACTCTAAGACCCTTGGCCCTGCATCTATGTATCAGTGGAAAGTAAGAATGTTCCTAGAAGTCATCCCTATGTCAGAATGACTAGTAATAACTAAAGTATACACGGAAAAACTTCAAAGGGCGCTTCCCTGGTGCTCCAGTAGTTGACAATCCACCTTGCAATGCATGGGACACCAGTTCGACCCCTGGCCTGGGAAGATCCCACATGCCGCAGAGCCATGAAACACACGTGCCACAACTACCAGGCCCGCGCTCTCGAGTCGGGCAGCTGCACATGTGAACGCGTCTCCTACTAAACTTCCCCTTAACTGGATCCCAGCTCAGTGAGGGTACCACTGAATAGATAGCAGAAAGTTCAAAATCAAAGAGACAACGTTTCTAACTGTTTAAATACCTAACTTTTGCAAATTTTACCCCCTCCAAAAAAAACTATGAAACATATTGCTTGGGATCCTCTCAGGGCCTTGGAAGGGCCTGTATATACCCTGAAACAAGTTAGCTGACTACAAAGTAAAGCTAACTCCATTCCCTACCCTAATTTGAAGGCCTATTTTCTATTCCTTTTAACTACAGACATTGTTAGGATAAACAGGCTTATTTCCTCAATGACACTTTCCTACTTTAACCTATAACATCTATTCTCCAGAATATAATCATCATGAGAAACACTGGACTGGAACAAACACAAGCTGGAATCAAGATTTCCGGGAGAAATACCAATAACCTCAGATATGCAGATGACACCACCCTTATGGCAGAAAGTGAACAAGAACTAAAGAGCCTCTTGATGAAAGTGGAAGA
>NW_011494881.1:8103697-8139237 GCF_000754665.1 Bison bison bison | reverse complement strand
GAGGGATTGGGGGCAGGAGGAGAAGGGGACGACGGAGGATGAGATGGCTGAATGGCATCACTGACTCGAGGGACATGAGTCTCAGTGAACTCTGGGAGTTGGTGATAGACAGGGAGGCCTGGCGTGCTGCGATTCATGGGGTCGCAAAGAGTCGGACACGACTGAGCGACGGAACTGAACTGACTGATAGATTCTACCTCAATTAGATTAGGCACATTTGCCAATAAAACTGTCTACTAGTCCTGTTTTAATTGCACCTTAATAGTAATGCAAGTCTTACAATGCTTTCTGTTGTACTTCAGATCAAGAGTAAATAATCTGACCCCAGTTAGGTTTCTTTCAGTGGAAATTATGGAAAAAAAAAAATTCCGATCCAAAATGGCCTAATAAATCTCATTTTTTTTTCCACACAGCCTACGAGACTTACTCTAATTTCACGTAATACTTAGTCCTGAGATAGAGTAGTTTTAGGGCTGGGCAGTCTAGCAGCTCAACAAAATCATTAAGGATCCAGGTTCTCTCCATCTTTTCACTCTGCCATACAGTGGGGTTTTTTTGTTTAATGTTATACTCAACTAGCCCTCAAATAGTTACAAAATAAATCCCACAATTCCAAGTACCCACATAGATGAGATAACATCCAGAAATAAGTGGGGAAAAAACTTTCTCCGAAGCCCCTCATCAAGCATACCCTCTCATTGGCCAGATATGTAGTCACACACCCATATCTTAACTAATTACTAGCAACAGAAGAGCGAGAGAGAGACAAACATGACTGGCCTAGACTGATATGATTTTTCTCAAGTCACAGAGTAGAGGGGTGAGCCCATCCCCCCACACACACACATACAGAGATCTGCCACAAGGACAACAGCAGTAATGAATGGCTGCTGGGTAAGCTTTTTATTAAGTAAATTGGACAGCTAATCTTGACATTAATTACAGATTTTAGCTATGACATATATTTGATTATAGGGCAGGGCTAGATAATGTCTTTAGATCTATTACAGCTCTCATGTTCTACAAAACAGGCAATTAGCATAGTGGTTAAGAGCCTGAATTTTAAAGTCAGACTAACCTGGATTTCAATACCCAACCCTTCACTTATTTATTCTTGACCAACAAATCATCTCTTCTGAAAATCCATACAGTATAATATTTAATCATGCTGCCATGAGAATTAATAGGATGATGAACATAAAATGCTTAACGTTTCAGCTAAGCTTCACAGGAGCACTCAACTTTAACTCACTCGATAAATCTTAACTAATATTATTAGTCTGTAACATACATAATTATCATTATGATTTCTGCACCATTAATTTAGAACTTGTGATAACAAAAACATTGCTTATTTCCAAACCATAAAAATAACTGATCCCACCTGCCATATTTTATAAATCACAAACTGAGAATTTAAGAGATTCAATGACATACCTACAGCTAACCCTCTCTCTCCTACTTCTCCTATCTCTGTTACAGGCATTTCCTCAACTTACAACGTAAATGCCTCCAACACTCCTCTTAGGTTTACTTCTCCAAATTTAACATTACAAAAACAAATTTATTACATCCCCCAAACCATGTTGCTTTCCCTTTCAAATTTAATAGCACCATCATTTATCTATACACATGACAAAGACAAAAATTCAAAATCTTCCTGGATGTCCTCTCTCCTTATCCACTACTAAATTCTGTCAGTTCAACCTCTGAAGTATATTTCAAATGTTCTAAAGTCACTGCTGCTGCTAAGTCACTACTACTACCCTATAAGAGACCCTCATTATCTCATTCATATCTAATATGAGGAGTTTTAAAACTAGTACAACTGTTTCCAGTCTCACCTTTGCTCTACTTCATCCTATACAGTATTCTATCAATTATCTTTGTAAAATATAGTCTAATCATGCTTGCCAGCTTTAAAGCCTTCCACAGGTCCCAAACAGCTCTCTATTTTACCGAACAACTTAGCCTAGTATATAAGTCTATTATATGTATGATGCTTT
The DNA here is from genome assembly GCF_000754665.1 of Bison bison bison. Classification (NCBI taxonomy): domain Eukaryota; kingdom Metazoa; phylum Chordata; class Mammalia; order Artiodactyla; family Bovidae; genus Bison; species Bison bison. The sequence continues at coordinate 8,137,231 of NW_011494881.1, read as the reverse complement.
TGAACTGTGGTACTGAAGAAGACTCTTGAAAGTCCCTTGGACTGCCAGGAGATTAAACCAGTCAACCCTAAAGGAAATCAACCCTGATATTCAGTGGAAGGATGGTTTCTGGAGTTGAAGCTCTAACATTTTGGCTACCTGATGCAAAGAATCAACTCATTAGAAAAGATCCTGATGCTGCTGCTGCTGCTGCTAAGTCGCTTCAGTCGTGTCCGACTCTGTGCAACCCCATAGACGGCAGCTCACCAGGCTCCCCCGTCCCTGGGATTCTCCAGGCAAGAATACTGGAGTGGGTTGCCATTGCCTTCTCCAATGCATGAAAGTGAGAAGTGAAAGTGAAGTCGCTCAGTCGTGTCTGATTCTTAGCAACCTCATGGACTGCAGCCTACCAGGCTCCTCTGTCCTGATGTTAGGAAAGATTAAAGGCAAAAGGAGAAGCAGGCGGCAGAGGATGTAATGGTTACATACATCACCGACTTAAATGGATGTGAATTTGAGCAAACTCCAGTAGACAGTGGAAGACAGAGAAGCCTGGCAAGCTAAAGTCCACGGAGTCAAAAAGAATTGGACACGACTTAGCAACCGGACAACATAAGACCTCTCATAATTTGGCTCCGACCTACATGTGTAGCTTCTTCTGTTACCTCTCCTTCCATAACATACCTAGAGTTATAAACAGTACAAAATAGTTTATCATTCTCTGCATGAAACTTGCTCATTCATGTTCTGTGCATTCATGGACATCCCTCTATTGGGCTGGGTACAAGCCAAAGAATGTTACTCACCATCTGGTTCTAAAGAATCAAATCCCTAGCCAATGAAGTGACCTTTGACACACCCTGAAAGGATTTTTCACGTCGATGGACGTGAGTCTGAGTGAACTCCAGGAGTTGGTGATGGGCAGGGAAGCCTGGCGTGCTGTGATTCATGGGGTTGCAAAGAGTCGGACACGACTAAGCAACTGAACTGAACTGAAAGGATTTTAGCATGGAGATCAGGAATGAGGCACTCTGTACTCTGGGAAAAACTGGCAGAACAGGTCTTCAGCTGGTTAGATATTTTAAGGAGAAAATTCTATGAGTCCAATTTCTTGCATATTTTCATACCTAGAACAGCACTAAAATCATTAACAAAGACATCTGTTCCTTGTGACTGGCAGTAACCTTCTGTTTAGATGTGTGCTTAGTTGCATATACCCCCTTGATCAAAATCACATATATTCAGTATAATGACCTTCCCCAGGACCTCTTCGCAGCAGTTCCTCAGAGCTATCTGAGACTGTCTCCAGGGCTACAGTCTTCAGTGAGTCCCAGATAAAGAGAACGCATAGCTCTCACATCATGGGCTGTTGTTCCTGTGTGTTTTGTTTTTCAGTCAACAAGGGTAACTCCTCCTTTGTTCATACTGGTTCCTCTGCTCCCAAATAATTTCTAACCATCCTCAAGGCCTAGCTCAAATATCAGTCTTCGAATTAGGTTCTTGTATCCCTCATAGCTAGAGGAATGTACTACTCCTTAAGGATTTTATACATAATTCAGTCATAGCATTTATCACCAGCTATTAGCTGTCTGTAATCCTCGAGAGACTGAGTTTTTTTCAGGGCAGTTATATCTTACTCATCTCTACGTTTCTGGTATATACAATAAACAGTTAATAACAAGCATTAACTGGATGAAAAGCTAAACAGTGTCTGAATAAGAACTCAAATCATTAGACTCCACGTTCTAAGCTTTTTTACTTTATGTTTTACTAGAAATATTTATTGAATAAGAAATGTAATGTTCAAATCTGTCTTTCCCATCAGACTATAAACTCTATGAGTGAAGAAAAATTATCATCTGATACAGTATCCAATGTCTGAAGTAGGCTTTACACACTGTAGGAGATTAATTAATGCTAATTAAATGAATAAACACATGAATTAATTAATAAATAGAAGAAAACCTCAGCATTCTTGAATAACGGGGAGATTAATTTGTACAATGACAATTTGACCAAGAAGTCCTTGCACTCAGTTCTGCTAGAATTTCTTAACTATTTAAATATCAAATACAACAATCTTATTTACACAGTGTAACAGAGGGCAAGATTCCACAGTGCCACAAATTTTATTTTGAAGAGAGAATACAGTCTACCTATCAACCAAAAACTATTTCTCCAACTTGGCTCATTTCTCTCATTCACTTCCTACCTGAGCCCTGTAGTTGCCAGGTCTTCAATAAATGTGTGACGAATAAATCAATCACTGTGTACGTCTGCATGTGCGAGTGCGTGCATGTACAACAAGACATTATAAAATCTCAGATCATTTTTGAAAGTATTAAGAATACACATGTTATACAGAGAAAGATACATGCATAGACAGAAAGACAGACACCCACTCACAAATGAAAATAAAGTCGAATATTTTGCTATAATCCATTTATTAATACTTCTAATAATAGTAAGAATATGTCTTTTCCTCTAGTATAACCCCCCCCAAAAAAAAGAGTTAAAAATATTAGACTCAGATCCCTCCCAGGCCAACACTGTTAAATTAAGAATATGTTTTAATGCTGCCATCATTTTGATTATACTACAAAGCAGCCTATAACTTATAAAACCAGCAAATTGAAAGAATTTCACAAAAATACTGATTATAGAATAGTTTATTTTGTAGTGATACTTGGAACAGATATGGAAAAAATGGTAATAAGAGGCAGAAAATATTTGTGATCATAATAATAAAACAAAACATATCTCAAAGTATCTTCAATTCAAAGTACATCTTCAAAATTGCTTTCATCTTCCTTTCTAATGTTTATCATTCCTTTCGCTTCTAAACTTCTGGTACCAATCTCTCATCTTTTCAAATGGCTTGTAATAAAAGGAACAAACAAAACACACAGTCCTTCAAGGAGAATCGATTATACTGCTCATGGCAACACCACAGCTCCATGAAGTTTACTGACTAGTTAATAATATAAAAGTAAAATACATCTGCTAAGCCAATTACCTTTCTAAAATAAATTCTTATCATTTAACAAGGTATTTTCAACAAGTATATGCAAATACATAATAACAGAAAGAATCTTATGAAAGATCATCTAATTCAATTAACCTTAACTTCTCAATTCATTTGCCAACATTCCCACCACGCAATCTGGTCCACAATTTAACACCTCCTGACACAGGGCACATAGTACCTCCAAAAGAAACTGATTATATTTCTGTACTTCTTTACTACTAAAGAGTTTTCCTTTATCCAGCTAAAATGATCCAGTCTGTGTCAACTACCCATTGGTTCTTCTATACTTGAGGTTTTACAAATAAATCAATAAACCTAATATTTCCAAATGAAGAAAGTCCTTCAAATGACGAGGGCTATCATATATATCTCCTGATCCTCTCTCTTCAAGCTAAAGCTACCCAGGTTTTCCACCCATCTTCATGGTATGAATTTAAATTTCTTCAACAATTAAAAAAAAAAAGAGAGAGAATGTTTTACAATTCACTCTTTCAAGCATGAAATTCAACATAAGAATAATGCATATCCACCAAAAGAGAATGTGGAATTATTATCCTTTTAATTTTTCAAACCTAAGAAGAGAATACCTCGTTATTCTACGAGTAGACTGCCATAAATGTCAAGGGAAGCTTGTAACCTACGTTTTATTGTGGATGAATGGCGAACAAACAAGAGTAGTAAAAGACTCTCTAAAACACAAGAGGCTACCTCTTTGACCTCAATTTTATTTTTTTGACACTAAGGCTACACTTTTTCATCTATCAATTCCCTTTTCTTTCTAGAAAGTTCATACTTTATAGCAAAGTCATATTAGAAATTTAATGTAAGAAAAATTTTTATTGTAGCTAAAAAATCAGGTCAATATTCCCAATTTACTCATAGACTTAATAAAATCAGTTAAAATATCAAACTACAAAACAGTTTAAGAAACTCAAGAGTTGGTATTAGGTTGGAAAATATCTAAATAGCAAAACAGCTAATAAAATAAATCAAGGCAGTCAGAAATCAGTGACATAAGTATCAGCTAAGCCAAAAACTGGTTGAGTATACTTGATTAAACTACTTCACCTCTCTAGAACACAGAGTACTCTCATCTGTGAAATGAAGATGAAAAATTAGGATCAGAAGTGCTCATAAACTTTGATCTCAGAACCTCTTTATACTTAAAAAAAAAAAAGTACTGAATACTTCAAAGAGCTTTTATATCTATCCCTGGTTACCATATTAGAAAATTTTTAAGATTATTAAATTTTATTAATTTATTGCCTTTAATAATAGAAGCATTAAATACCAAAACAAATAACATTTTATGGGGGAAAAAAACTATTTCCAAACGAAAAATCTTTAAGTGACATGAGTTACACTGTTTATTATTTTTGCAAATCTCTTTAATGTCTGGCTTAATAGAAGACAGCTACATCCTCATATGCTTATGCATTCAATCAATATCACATATCATGTAACCTCTGGAAAACTACTTACATTCATGAGAGAGTATGAAAAAGCAAGCAATATCTTACTATCATTTTGAAAATAGCTCTACCTTCATGAACCCCTGGAAAAGGTATTACGAACTTCTCCTCAACAAAGAGGCCCTGAACCACACTTGGAGCACTATCAGACTAGACCATCTCTAATTCTCAAGATCCACATGAAACTAGACTGATGACAAGATTTGATATTTATTAAAAAAAAAAAAAAAAAACCTGAAAATACATTATCTTCACCATGATAGAATGTATCACTAATATCATTTTAAGAGAGTTCAATGAGATGGTCCTTTTAAAACCAACTATAAAAAGTCATATAAGAAAAGATGTTGAAGATTAAAAATAATGCAAGAGTATACTATTATTATGGAAATCACTACACAGAGGAAATAAAATACAAAGGGAGTTATTATATTATGATGATTCACAATCTTCAGGTTGTAATATCAACTACATTAATATAATCATGATTAAACTATTCATTTGCAAAGTCTAAAAATACAAGAAAATCTACCATCTATATTTCCTAGCCTAAAGAGCTAAGTTTCATTCACTGACTCTGAAGTTGAAGGGGTTCAGAACAAGTCTCCCCAAAGATGTGTCACTTGAGCATTTGGATTATTTTGAGCTGGAGACAATCAATGCCCAAAAGACTCAAGAAGAGCTTTTTACCTCTCCCTTAAGTACCTAAAAAACATTCAGATAAGGGGCGTGGCTCAGAGACACAGCTACCAGAGATAATAGTTTATCTGAATGGACTATCTGTAGGACATACAATTACCAAACATCTGCTCTTCTTATTGTCCTGTGAAATACCCTCCTCCCCTTTAAAGCCCCAGGCCCCCATCCCATTCCTTACCTCAAGAAGGCCTCAACTGCCAGGCTTGCCCTTGGGTTTCATATTTTATGGGGATCCCATACATAAGTAATTAAGTTTGGTTTTTTTTTTCCTGTAATCTTTCAACAATTGAATTACCAGACCAGCCAAAATAACCTAGAAAGGTATAGGAAAAAATTTTCCCTTCCTACAAAGTAATACGGGTATCTTTCCACAGAAGAAAGTAAAATATAAGAAATAAATGCAAGTTTAACCTCTAATTTCACATAGGCAAACAGAATCATTGTTGGCACAATCCTTTGGCAAATCCTTCTAACAGGACCTATATACCTTTATGCTTCAATCTCAAGGCCAGACACAAATATGGAGTGATAGTAAAACCAGAAAAAGTAAAGTATATTAAAATCCTAGAAATGCTCACTGATCTTTCCTATGTCACTGAAAAGTATATTTCATTAGCTAGCCATTTTATCTACAATGGATAGTCAGTCATTCAACTGCAGTATCTAAATGACTAGTGTGCCACACGGTTGCTTTCTTGTAATATACAAATTAACTTGGATCATTGTTATCCCTTATAAAACTAATGAATTCAAACCTAATCCTCTCTTCTCGATCTGAGAAATATTTAAGAATATATAAAATAATCAAAAGGTCTGCCTTACTTGTCAATAACTATGTAACTCAGTTGGGCAGTAATACTATTTACTTCAAAACAAAAAGAAAACTGAAATATAAATTTTGTTTTCATGCTTATGGAGTTATGACAGTTGATAGCATCACATTATGTAAAACTTAAGAATATCTACTTAATATAAAATAAAATTTAAAAAAAAAGTAAAAAAAAAATAAAAGGTGCTAAAACACAGAAGGCCAATAAAAGAAACAAAGAGAAACCAAAAAAAAAAAAAAAGAATATCTACTTAATATTTTTACACTAAATAGAAAGTTCTCTGCCATATTAACTGTAGCAATGGTCTATAACTCTATTAAAACACATTACTATAACTTATATATGTAAACTTATTCTATATTCTATAAGCTTACAATACTTGAATACTTCTCTTCACAGAGCACTGAGATCTTCCACTTTTTAAAAATTTCTATATTCATCTTTCCTTTTCCCCCACAAACAAAACAGGCGAAATAGCACCATCTGGTGGATATCACCTTAGTTTTAAAATAAATTTCTACATTTACCTTATTCACTCTATTTTGGGAAAACTGCACAACAATAGGGACTCATTATAAAGTACTATAAATGAATAATAAACAGTGGCTTGATTAGCAAGCAAAAGTATACTTGAAAACTGAAATGAGATTATAGCATTGTTTTAATTACTAAGAAGTTAACCATTATTCTCAGGCCATTAAGGATAACATCTCCTCAGAACCTTTGGGTCTTTGTTTAAAAAGAAGGAAATGTCAATTTGTAATATAAAAATAATTTTATTTTTGATATAATCAATTCAGTTCAGTCGCTCGGTCGTGTCCGACTCTTTGCAGCCCCATGGACTGCAAAACACCAGGCTTCCCTGTCCATCACTACTCCTGCAGCTTGCTCAGACTCATGTCCATCAAGCTGGTGATGCCATCCAATCATCCTCTGTCGTCCCCTTCTTCCTCCTGCCTTCAATCTTTCCCAGCATCAGGGTCTCTTCCGATGAGTCGGTTCTTCGCATCAGGTGGCCAAACTATTGGAGTTTCAGCTTCAACATCAACGAATTTTCAGGACTGATTTCCTTGAGGATAGACTGGTTGGATCTCTTTGCAGTCCAAGGGATTCTCAAGAGTCTTCTCCAACACCACAGTTCAAAAGCATCAATTCTTCGGCACTCAGCTTTCTTTATACTCCAACTCTCACATCCATACATGACTACTGGAAAAACCACAGCTTTGACTAAACAGACCTTTGATATAATACATGTATACTAAATGAAGAGGATGAGATATGAGATACGAGATATGAGGATGAGATATGAGATAATCTTCAGAAAAAATAGGGAATTTGTTGGCAGTACAGTGGTTGGAACTCCAAGCTCTTGCTGCTGAGAGCCCAGGTTCAACTGTTGGTCAAAGAACTAAAGTCCCACAAGTTGCACACCACAGCCAAAAAAAAAAGTATAAAAAAGAGAAGATAGTGCTCTGTGTTGTTTGTATTTATACTATGGTTCCCCACCCCACCCCCCACCCTGAACATGCTACAAGGTTTGTGGGATCTTAGTTCCCAGAGAATGAACCCAGGCCATAGGCAGTAAAAGCACAGAGTCCTAACCACTGGACCACCGGAGAATTCCCAGTGTTGATTTTTTTTTTTAAATAAGTTTATCTAAATAATCAACTAAATTAGTAAGGCTGATCTCAAGGCTGATTAACAATAAAACCTTTCTGAATACTAAGTACTGTGCTGGATAATGGTCAAAACATAAACTACATCATAATTTTATGAGGTAATGGTAACAACTATGGAAAGGAAAATAAACTAAAGACAAAAACCAGGACATTAATTATAGGCTTTCAAGGGTGAAATGGAGAATGAGAACAGGATCAAAATATTAAAAAGTCCCGAAAAAGGTAGCATATTTCTTGAGGCACTTTTTTATCTAAAAAGATAAAAATTGCGTGTTACATTTTTTCAGTAATTATTGGTTAACATACACACACAGTTTAACAAGAAAAAGGAACTACTGGTTACACAAAGTTAAGCACTATATACACAGTGGAAAGGAAACACAAACACACTGAAACATAAACCCATTTTCTCATGAGACTTACAATGCAGCTATCATTCTCCCCACTGACTAAGCATCCTGCAGATGCAGCAATTTTTCTCCCTTTTAGTTATGCTGTTGTTTCCTAACGTAAAGGAATTTAACATCTCAATTTATACAGCTTTTATATTAAAGATACCCCGACCAGTATTAACTTGAACTTAAATACAAAAAACTTAAAGCAAAGCTCATCTTTGTTCCTTCCACTAAAATGATAAGAAACTTCCAAGGACATTTTTGGTACAAAATATCCATAATACACTGAAGTCTTTAAAGCAACAGAAATATTGAGCTGAACTATACCACCACACAAAGCCTGAGGAGGAAGACAGGAAAGAAGAAATTCTCTCTCTGTCTCTCTCAGCCCCCAACACACATACTCACATATCCACACACAACTAACTCTACCCTCTTCCTTCCCCTCTCCCTACCTTTCTCTCCATCTTCCCCCTTCCCCACTTCCTGACCTTTACTTGACAACAAATAAGGTGGAAGGATGAAATCAGCATGGGAATAAAATTATGCTCTAGAAATGTTCTGATAATTAATTCTATTTTTAAAAGGATTAAACTACAGACCAATCTTTTTCATATTTTCCTACAACATTCAAAACAAAGAAATCAGAATAATTTTATGCTGTTTAAAAATCCTTCTATAAATAAAAATTAAGAATACTATCATTCTGGATATCATGCTTAAAAAACTAACACTGTTTGCCTAAAATTCCTAAAGCATCATTTTCTTGAAAGACAAAAACAAGCAATTGGACCTTAAGGGAGCTTAAAGCAGAAGAAAGCTCTCGGCAGGTGATAGAACTAACGGGGGAAAGCCAGTTTCAGATCAACTGCTTCTGAGTCATGCGCTGCTGCTGCTGTTCAGTCCCTCGGTCTTGTCCCACTCTTTCCGACCCTGGGTACTGCAGCATATCGGGCTTCCCTATCCTTTCTCATCTCCCAGAGCAGGCTCAAACTCACATCCACGATGTCATCGAACCATCAGTTATGCCAACCAACCTTCTCATCTTCTGTAGTCCCCTTCTCCTCCTGCCTTAAATCTTTCCCAGAATCAGGGTATTTTCTAATGCATTGGCTCTTCTCATTAGGTGGTCAAAGTATTGTAGCTTCAGCATCAGTCCTTTCAATGAATGTTCAGTGTTGATTTCCTTTAGGATTGACTGGTTTGATCTCCTTGCAGTCCAAGGGACTCTCAAGAATCTTCTCCAACACCACAGTTCAAAGGCACTAATTCTTCAGTGCTCAGCTTTCTTTATGGCCCAACTCTCACATCCATACATGACCACTGGAAAAACCATAGCTTTGACTATATGGACCTTTGTCCACAAAGTAATGTCTCTGCTTTTCAATATACTGTCTAGGTTTGTCATTGCTTTTCTTCCAAGGAGCAAGCGTCTTTTAATTTCCTGGCTGTAGTCACCATTGACAGCCATTTTGGAGCCCAAGAAAATAGTCTGTCACGGTTTCCATTGTTTCCCTAGTCTGTTTGCCACGAAGTGATAGGGCCAGATGCCATGATCTTCATTTTCTGATGTCGAGGTTTAAGCCAACTTTTCCACTCTCCTCTTTTCGCCTTCATCAAGAGGCTCTTTAATTCCTCTTTGCTTGCTGAAATTAGTGTGCTGTTATCAGCATATCTGAGGTTATTGATATTTCTCCCGGCAATCTTGATTCCAGCTTGTGCTTCATCCAGCCTAATATTTCGCATGATGTGCTCTGCATATAAGTTAAATAAGCAGGGTGACAATATACAGCCTTGACATACTCCTTTCCCAACTTGGAACCAGTCTGTTATTCTGTGTCCAGTTCTAACTGTCCCTTCTTGGTCTGCAAACAGGTTTCTTAGGAGGCAGGTAACATGGTCTGGTATTTCCATCTCTTTAAGAATTTTCCACAGTTTGTTGTGATCTACACAGTCAAAGGCTTTAGCATAGTCAATGAAGCAGAAGTAGATGTTTTCCCGCAATTCTCTAGCTTTTTCTATGATTGAACAACATTGGCAATTTGATCCCTGGTTCCTCTGCCTTATCTTAATCCAATCTGTATATATGGAAGTTGTCCTTTCACACACTGCTGAGGCCTACCTTGAAGGATTTTGAGCATTTCTTTGCTAGCATGTATTCCCTGGTGGCTCAGATGGTAAAGAGTTTGTCTGCAGTATGGGAGACCTGGGTTCAATCCCTGGATCAGGAAGATGCCCTGGAGAAGGAAATGGCCAATCACTCCAGTTATCCTTGCTGGAAAATCCCATGGACAGAGGAACCTGGCAGGCTACAGCCCATAGGGTCGCAAAGAGTCAGACACAATTGAGCAACTTCACGTTCACTTTTCACTTTGCGGTAGTTTGAACATTCTTTGGCAGTAGGCAGAGAGCAATTCATCCAATAGCCAACAGAGAACTATTAATGTGCCTTAATAACATGGTCAAACTAGATGGGACAAACTAGTCTCTTAGAAAGGTGGACAATCAATAGGACAGGAAAAAAAAAAAAATACTGCAACAAACATTAAACAAAGAATGTGAGCTGAAGATAAAGGGTGAGAACAAGGCAGGTGGTCCTAAGGTGCTACTGTAACATTCTAAGAAGAATTATGAAAAAAAAGAATATAGACGGTTAAAAGTTGCTAAGAGAGTAGCTGGCTAAGAGAGTAGATCTTAAAACTTCTCACCACAGGAAAAAAATTTGCACCTATGTTGGTGATGGATGTTAACTAGATGTGATCATTTTACAATATACACATGTATCTTCAAAATCCGGTGATAAACCATTAAGGAAACGGACGTTAAAAAAGTATATATATACATATATAACTGAATCACTCTGCTGTACAACAGAAATTAACACTGTATATCAACTATATAATTAATTTTAAAAATATACATATATTGAATCATTATGTTGTACAGCTGAAACTAATACAGTGCTATATCAATTATATCTCAAGTTTTTTAAAAGATCATGAAGAGTATTGCTATATCAATAAAATAGTTCAATTATACTCTTTCAAATAATTCTGTTATCAAATTCAGTGAAGCTCAATAAATATAAAAAAATAAAAATCACCCCTGATGTTTTTTGTGCCACCATAATGTACACCTGTGTTTCTATAAACTATATTATACTTTAACAGAATAAATACGCTCAAAATTAACAAAAAGTGTTCAAAGATAATTAACTTACAAAATTGTTTAAAAGCCGATTCATGCATCATCCTAATAACGTCCCTAGCTTTAAAGTTGACATCGAATTTGCCCGTTTTTCCAAATTCATTTTGGAAGCTAGACACATTCACTTTGCCCTCATTCTAGTGGGGAAAACTTCCCTGAAGAGACAATTATACAACTCAATATTTAAATTTAAAATAATCTGAAGGAGAAAGGAGAAAAAGTAGAGGTTAAAGAAGTATCCACATTTCAACAAAGGAAAATTGGTGGTAGGATTTGATAATAAAGGATTTTCCCACAAGAACATAAGTTTATGGAAACTATGTATGTATTTCCTGCAAGTCTTTGGATTTTTTTTTTGTTGAATTCAATTTGAAAAGAAATGAATCCTTCTAGCGTGCAGAAATTTTGTTTGTGCCCTTTCTGCAAGACCCCTCCCCCCAAATTTCCCTTAATGACCATTTTCTTATCCAATTTAACACTGAAAAAGCTCTTTTAAAAAAGATAATTTAGAATATGGAAACCAGTTATACTTGCAGAAAATTTTTTTTTTTCAAAATCTTCCATCAGGTTTTTTCCTATCTCCTCTGGTCTTATCCCACACAGACCCTACAGACCTAGAAATCAAAAGTATCTCTGGCTTTCACAAATTAAATAAACATTAAAGTAGTAGGAATATTTGGGAAAGATGGTTTCCCTTTGTACTTGCTACTAAAATTTAGTATATACAAAGTGAGACTTTTTATAAAGGTAACATTTCCACACATACACACACACACACACACACACACCAAAAAAAAAAACAAAACACTTAGAAGTGATTAGAACATAAAGCACAAGTTTTAAAGGAAAATTTTAAAATGTATTCTGGATAATGTTTCAATCATTTTGCAAAATGAAATAGCCAAGTTGCAATCTGAATGAAGTTCTACAGAGGGAGCTAGCATCACAAGGAAAAAAATTTATAATACACAGAACTTCAAGAAAAGACCTACTCAGTTAGAAATATTAGATTTGTATTCATCAACATAAACTTGGATTATACTCTAAGGGTTTTATACCTTGGCCATCAGCCAACTCCGCAAAAAACCACAATATTATCTACAAAGTATGGTATTTCTCTGGTAAATCACATTAAACTAATGAAATATAGCATCCACCACAACCAGAGTGTGTAGAGTAAATGTTTGTTTTAAATAACATCATTCTTCTAAAGAATTTCTTTAAATACTCTTTTTCTTAAGTCACTGAACTTAGGCAACGAAAAGGCAATTAAAAAAAAAAACTGAAATCAAATTGGAGCCTACCCTTTTCTACTATAAAACAAGTAATAGAGTCTCACCAAGCTTTAGTTTCCTGTAAAATGGGAATGACTTTATCTACCTCATAGGGTTGTTGTGAAGATTAAATTAGCACGTAACAGTTAATTGAAATAACTGCTCTCATCCCTTACTCATGTTATTCAATTTTTCAATATTTTCTAAAAAGAAATCATTATAGATACTAGAGAAAATATTAATTATAGTCAGTAGTTTTCAAGAGCTACATTAGCTGCTAACAGACATTAAAACTTCCCCGAAACTTCTAAATTCATATCATTTCCAAATAGTCTGACTCAGTTCTTTAGGGAACTATACACTGTGTCAGCATAATCCTTTCATTATTTTTCAAGTTGATATCTGTCATAGCTTCACTCTCAAAATATTCTTGTCTGCCATAGACCAAGAAGAAAAAACAATTCGACACAGTAGTTTCTACTCTCTAAGACCCAGGTTGACCCTAGTAAGTATTTACCCAATTGATATCACATAGTAAAATGATGTCAAGTAAGTTCAGTCAGTTGAGTTCAGTCGCTCAGTCATGTCAACTCTCTGTGACCCCATGGACTGCAACACACCAGGCCTCCCTGTCCATCACCAATTCCCAGAGTTTACTCAAACTCATGTCCATTGAGTTAATGATGCCATCCAACCATTTCATCCTCTGCGTCCCCATCTCACACCTTCAATCTTTCCCAGCATCAGGGTCTTTTCAAATGAGTCAATTCTTTGCATCAGATGGCCAAAGTATTGCAGTTTCAGTTTCAGCGTCAGTCCTTCCAATGAACACCCAGGACTGATCTCCTTTAGGATGGACTGGTTGGATCGCCTTGCAGTCCAAGGGACTCTCAAGAGTCTTCTCCAATACCACAGTTCAAAAGTATCAGTTCTTCGGTGCTCAGCTTTCTTTATAGTCCAACTCTCAAATCCATACATGATTTCTGGAAAAACCACAGCTTTGACTAGATGGATCTTTGTTGGCAAAGTAATGTCTCTGCTTTTGAATATGCTGTCTAGGTTGGTCATAACTTTTCTTCCAAGGAGCAAGTGTCTTTTAATTTTATGGCTGCAGATGGTGACATCTGCAGTGATTTTGGTGCCCAAAAAAATAGAGTCTCTCACTGTTTCCATTGTTTCCCCATCTATTTGCCATGAAGTGATGGGACCAGATGCCATGACCTTAGTTTTCTGAATGTTGAGTTTTAAGCTAGCTTCTTCACTCTCCTCTTCCACTTTCATCAAGAGGCTCTTTAGTTCTTCTTCACTTTCTGCCATAAGGGTGATGTCATCTGCATATCTGAGGTTATTGTTATTTCTCCCGGCAATCTTGATTCCAGCTTGTGCTTCATCCAGCCCAGCATTTTGCATGATGTACTCTGCATATAAATTAAATAAGCAGGGTGACAATACACAGCCTTGACGTACTCCTTTTCCTATTTGGAACAGTTCCTACATGGAGCTGTTGTTCCATGTCCATTTCCAACTGCTGCTTCCTGACCTGCATACAGATTTCTCAGCAGGCAGGTCAGGTGGTACGGTATTCCATCTCTTTCAGAATTTTCCACAATTTATTGTGAGCCACACAGTCAAAGGCTTTGGCATAGTCAATAAAGCAGGAATAGATGTTTTTCTGGAACTCTCTTGCTTTTTCCATGATACAGTGGATGTTGGCAATTTGATCTCTGATTCCCCTGCCTTTTCTAAAACCAGCTTGAACATCAGGAAGTTCACGGTTCACGTATTGCTGAAGCCTGGCTTGGAGAATTTTGAGCATTACTTTCCTAGCATGGGAGATGAGTGCAACTGTGCGGTAGTTTGAGCATTCTTTGGCATTGCCTTTCTTTGGGACTGGAATGAAGACTGACCTTTTCCAGTCCTGTGGCCACTGTTGAGTCTTCCAAATTTGCTGGCACACTGAGTGCAGCACTTTCACAGCATCATCATTTAGGATTTGAAATAGCTCAACTGGAATTTCATCACCTCCACTAGCTTTGTTTGTAGTGAAGCTTCCTAAGGCCTACTTGACTTCACATTCCAAGATGTCTGGCTCTAGGTGAGTGATCACACCATCGTGATTATCTGGGTCATGAAGATCTTTTTTGTATAGTTTTTCTGTGTATTCTTGCCATCTCTTCTTAATATCTTCAGCTTCTGTTAGGTCCATACCATTTGTGTCTTTTATTGTGCCCATTTGCATGAAATGTTCCCTTGGCATCTCTAATTTTCTTAAAGAGATCTTTAGTCTTCCCCATTCTATTGGTTTTCTCTATTTCTTTGCATTGATCGCTGAGGAAGACTTTCTCATCTCTCCTTGCTATTCTCTGAAACTCTGCATTCAAATGGGTATACCTTTCCTTTTCTCCTTTGCCTTTCGTTTCTCTTCTTTTTTCAGCTATTTGTAAGACCTCCTCAGACAACCATTTTGCCTTTTTGTATTTCTTTTTCTTGGCAATGGTCTTCATCACCACCTCCTGTACAATGTCACGAACCTCCGTCCACAGTTCTTCAGGCACTTTATCAGATCTAATCCCTTGAATCTATTTGTCACTTCCACTGTATAACTGTAAGGGATATGACTTAGGTCAAACCTGAATGATGGTATTCCCTACTTTCTTCAATTTAAGTCTGAATTTGGCAATAAGGAGTTCATGGTCTGAGCTACAGTCAGCTGCTGGTCTTGTTTTTTGCTGACTGCATAGGCCTTTTCCATCTTTGGCTGCAAAGAATATAATCAATCTGATTTCATTATTGACCATCTGGTGATGTCCATGTGTAGAGTCTTCTCTTGTGTTGTTGGAAGAAGGTGTATGCTATGACCAGTGCGTTCTCTTGGCAAAACTCTATGAGCCTTTGCCCTGCTTCTTTCTGTACTCCAAGACCAAATTTGCCTATTACTCCAGATGTTACTTGACTTTCCACTTCTGATTTCCAGTCCCCTATAATGAAAAGGACACCTTTTGGGGGGTGTCAGTTCTAGAAGGTCTTGTAGGTCTTCATACAACCATTCAACTTCAGCTTCTTCATCATTATTGGTAGGGACACAGACTTAGATAATTGTGATATTGAATGGTTTGCCTTGGAAACAAACAGAGACCATTCTGTCGTTTTTGAGACTGCATCCAATTATTGCATTTCGGACTCTTTTGTTGACTATGATGGCTACTCCTTTTCTTCTAAGGGATTCTTGCTCACAGTAGTAAATACAATGGTCATCTGAGTTAAATGCATCCATTCCAGTTCATTTTAGTTCTCTTATTCCTAAAATGTCAATGTTCACTCTTGCCATCTCCTGTTTCACCACTTTCAATTTGCCTTGATTTGTGGACCTAACATTCCAGGTTCCTATGCAATATTGCTCTTTACAGCATCGTATTTTACCTCAAGTAAATTATTTGCAACAAAACATCAATGAACTTAACTTGAACTAAAAAGCTCTGGACAAAGTTTTAGGTATCTTATCCTTCCCCACTAAAAAAACAAAGAGGTAGAAAGGAAAAAAAGACTATTACCATTTTTTTCTGAACTATTTTATACTAAAACTCAGAAACTATATTCAGAGGAATTACAAAACAGACTAAAAGAGAAGTAGTTAAAGAAACTATTTGCTTAATGGATAATAATGAAATAGCAAAGCACTAATCTTAGTCCAGTCCATTCTCTTGGCAAAACTCTATTAGTATTTGCCCTGCTTCATTCTGTATACCAAGGCCAAATTTGCCTGTTACCCAAGGTGTTCCTTGACTTTCTACTTTTGCATTCCAGTCCCCTGCTGCAATTCATAGGGTCGCAAAGAGCCTGACATGACTGACCGACTGAACTGAATTGAATCTTAGCCCGCAATGACATGTGAAAGACAGCTAAGCTTCCCTAAGAGCAGAAGCTAGTTCAAGAGTATTTTTATGAACATTATCATACTCAAAAAAACCTACTTCACAACTAACGTTTATGGTCCCTTATAGTTCAAAAAGTTTTTCACATACATGTGGCAGCTGTGCTCAATCATGTCCAACTCTTTGTGACCCCATGGACTGTAGCCCACCAGGCTCCAGTATATATTTCACATATATAATTTCATCTAATCCTCATTAAACCTAACAAGATAAAGCAAAAGTATCTTTATTTTACAAATGAAGATGTTATATTCAGGAGATGAGGTGATTAACCCAAGAATGGTAGCGTACCAACTAAACTACATTTCCCAGAATTCTTTTCCCTGTGTGGTTTTAAGTTGGGATTAACTACAAGAGATATTTATGTACAATTTGGGAGGTACAAGTGAAACATCAGCCGTTTCACTCCAAAGGCAGCTACTGGTTTAGAGGTAGTGAAGACAGAAAGGTATGGGTAGAATTCCAACTTATTTTTATTTATCCCCACTCCACCTCCAGCTCACCTTCCCAACCAAGCCCAAACTCATCACCAAATCCTCTACTGAAAATACACTGAAGTAGTAGCTTCAGAGAGCCAACAATGCACCAACTCTTCACAGTTCACTCCAACAGCTGGGCGTGCCTAGTTGCTTCTTGAAAGCTCCAATTCCTTAACCTACACACCACGACTGGTCTGTGATTTTTCTCTAATCCTTTTTGGCCCTTTATTTCCCTAGTTTTCCTCACAATGAACAAGGTTTACTCCCTATAATAGGTTTCTTATTACTCATAGCAGAACTGAGTCTTAACTGATACACCAAGGTTACAATCTGTAGCAAAACATATGTTAACCCTGTTTCTTCTAACACTAAGTCTAGAGCACCATATATTTCATCAAAACAACAGGCGGCAATTTAGGATAAATCCTTTGAGGCTCTAAGGTTTCACCACTAATAACATACATTTTTCATTCATCTAGCATATACGCATGAATATATGACCAAGTCTAATACTAAAATTATCTCATAAAGGAAGAACTCATAAAGGAGTTCTTCTCCTTTATGATAGGGCTAATAATTTTCTTTTAAACAATAAAACATTTACACAAACATTTCAAAAGTTTCATAATCCAAGTATAACAACAGATAAGAAGAAACTATGAAATTCTAGAATTCTAAACTGATAACACAGTCAAAAATTCACCAGAAGGGTGAACTCAGGTCACAGATTAGTTTAGAATCATTTTTTCAGTTCAGTTCAGTCGCTCAGTTGTGTCCAACTCTTTGCGACCCCATGAACCATAGCACCTCAGGCCTCCCTGTCCATCACCAACTGCCGGAGTCCACCCAAACCCATGTCCATTGAGTCGGTGATGCCATCCAACCATCTCATCCTCTGTCATCCCCTTCTCCTCCTCCCTTCACTCTTTCCCAGCATCAGGGTCTTTTCAAATGAGTCAGCTCTTCGCATCAGGTGGCCAAAGTACTGGAGTTTCAGCTTCAGCATCAGTCCTTCCATTGAACACCCAGGACTGATCTCCTTTAGGATGGATTGGTTAGATCTCCTTGCAGTCCAAGGGACTCTCAAGAGTCTTCTCCAACACCACAGTTCAAAAGCATCAATTCTTCGGCACTCAGCTTTCTTTATAGTCCAACTCTCACATCCATACATGACCACTGGAAAAACCATAGCCTTGACTAGACAGACCTTTGTTGACAAAGTAATGTTTCTGCTTTTTAATATGCTGTCTAGGTTAGTCATAACTTTCCTTCC
This sequence comes from Bison bison bison, assembly GCF_000754665.1. Classification (NCBI taxonomy): domain Eukaryota; kingdom Metazoa; phylum Chordata; class Mammalia; order Artiodactyla; family Bovidae; genus Bison; species Bison bison. The sequence goes on along the minus strand of NW_011494881.1, from coordinate 8,118,984 downwards.
AAGGAGTAAGCTGTAACTGGAGAAGGAAATGGCAAACCACTTCAGTATTCTTGCTTTGAGAACCCCATGAACAGTATGAACCATTTGTAGGTGCCTGAAATAATTTCAATCAATGCTAGTTTGGGATTCTTACAAAAGTCACCTGATTAGTTTAAAAAAAAAAAAAAAAGGGAACAAAGAATCTGAAATTACATTTAGTAATTCCTAGAGGCACAGCTTCAGAAGCACACATGATAATGTTATTATATGGCACCTTTTAAAGATCAACTTAAAAAGCAATATAGTGAACAGTTACTGTACAAAGATCATGACTATACATTAAAAAATCAATTAAAAAATATTTCCCAAACAACAACACAAAATGTTTCCCATGTAAGAGGCATTGGTAGCTTAGAATAAAATGTCCTATGAAAGTATTATACATGAAATCAAACAACTTGGATCAAAGAAGACTGCTGTGCTCTAGAGAAAACAGTTCCAGTGGTGATTAGATTATGAAAATTCTGGATATTCAAACAAATAACAAGTAAAAAAGGAAAAATAATTTTAATATCATTTCACATTATATGTGATTATAATATGTATATAACGAAACTAAATTACAAGTACAAATTTGACATTTTGTAAACTTCTCTAAAAGTTTTTAGAATTGAGTTGGCCAAAAAGCTTTGTATTATACCCTCTCCTTGGAAGAATAAGTGCCTTGTATTTGGAATTCAGATACACGTAGCATTTATTTGATTAACTGTCCTCAACTCACTCAGTGAGTCTGAGGTAGTTCCTAAAGCCATAATACTGTAAAATTAATTAGCCATTGAGCCTTGATACAGTTGAGTTCATTATAATCAGTGAATCTGCCAATGAGTATCAACCCCATTTATTAAAAAAAAAAATCATATTCTCAAGGAGCTGCTTGGTGTGATAAAAAAGCAATTAATTGGGAATCAGGAGATTTGGATTCTGGTCCAATGCTGTAATTAAAGGGCAGGGTAACCCAATTCTAGGGCTCATTTCTAGAATCTTGCATTCTATAATGTAAAAGATATAAAACATTAACCATGTAACCTCATTGCTGGTCCTAGATGTTCTTTATTTCAGTTTTGACTTTTCACTTCCCAGGCTTTCTTTTATCTCTTTGGTATTTGCAATGAACAAAATCTATCAACTTTACAGGCAAACATTCTTATATTACTCTTACAAAACAATCCTGATATTTTCAAAGAATTACTAAGTCACACCATTAATAATAATGAATTTAGGAACATATCAGACAGATGCTATTGATTGTCTCCAACGGCTCTGAACATGTTTTCAAACGTGCCACTTAAATACTTAAAAATCTTCCCTACTGGTTAATAAACTGGGCATTGTTAACAACTCTAAGAAATTCTGATGTTTTAACACTGAATCAAAGATTAAGGTCTAACAGTGTCTTTCCCCAGTGCCTCAGACAGTAAAGAGTCTGCCTGCAATGCAGGAGACCCAGGTTCCATCCCTAGGTGGGGAAGATTCCCCTGGAGAAGGAAATGGCAACCCATTCCAGTATTCTTGCCTGGAAAATCCAGGGATGGAGGATATAGTCCATGGGAGGCTATAGTCCATGGGGTCACGAAGAGTCGGACACGACTGAGCGATTTCACTTTCTTTCCAATACTTCTACTTCATACCTCTTACGTAATTCATTCATTTTCTCCCATTTCATCATAACCCTAAACTGATAAAAGCTTAAATATATTATACTTATTGCAAGACAAAAATTTTTTAATTCAAGGACTAATTCTAACAAATTAATACAATTTTCAACACAAAAAAACAGTCAATAAGGAGAATTCATTCAGTAACAATAAGTAAAATATGCTCCATATCTAGAAGAGCATGAACTGTTCTAGAGGTAAAGGTAAAAATTCACCCTTTATCTTGGCAACTATATTTAAAAGCCAAGTAAATAAATGTGAATCTCTTCTAAAAAGAGGCTTTCCCCATGCTTTATGGAGTACAGGAAACTGAAAAACAATTCTCAGATATCAAGTTACTTCTCTATGTGCTAAATAGCATGAATTCTTTTGAATTTATTTATATTTGCCTTTGAAATTTATCTCTTACTCAAGCCAATTTTTATCTTTCCTTATCTGAATCTTTATGATCTGATCTCAATATTCTGTTCAATGTAATATAGATTTATATATTCATAAATAAAAACAAGAGTTCTATTTCCTATAACTGTAGATGTCCAACAGTAAGAGAATGCACTATTACAAAGTCTCCAATTACAAAACTTTTAAAATGTGAACTATTAACTGGGGAGTAAGTCTACATTAATCAATGTTTCACTTTAAACACCGCCTAGCATAGCAATTGGTAAGTAGGTGAAAAAAGACTTATTCAATGAAATAGTGATATTTTTCTCATTTATTTTAAGTATCTCCACCTAGAAAACTAAAACTCTAGAAGACTGAGGAAAATCTGTAGAAGACTAATGAAACCAATTCATTATTGGATCACATACAGTGCAAAGTATAAATTCTATAGTTGTGGATTAATCAGATCCCAAATTTAATTTCTTGGCCTTCCCCACTTAAAAATCACCTCTTAGCATCTTCAGTACACAGAAAAACAGCAACTTGAGAAAAGCCATTATGCTTATAACAAACAAGTGTCACTTTCGTTGCTGACCAATCTTTCCTGTTTTCGTGCATGTCAGTCTTCCCCAAAGAAGGAAATAACAAGTACACGTGACTAAATGTATATGGAGTCTGAATTATGACATCTTGGGTACTAAGAATATTTTAAGTAAAAGCATACTTAATATTTACCACAAAGTAATATCAAAATAATGTTATTATACTCTCCTATTGGCATATAAGGAATTAATGTAGACTTTCAATAGGTCAGTTAATTTAATGTTGCATTTTTACAACTTAAATCAAGATTTTCAGCAGATTATAATCAAAAAGCAAATAATACTGTTTTATAGGAATAAAGCATGGAATTATTAATTTGGATAATTTTATTTGTTTTATACCTACACCTCTTATGATATTTTTAAAAGCTTGGTCTTAAACATAAAGAGATCTCAGCTATTTTAAGTATAAAATACAAATGAAATTATTTATAAGCAGCTTTCATGAAGGGCTGCTGCTGAGTTTTTTTAAATTAATATTCTGTTCTGACAGTGGCATACCCAACTGAAAGTTTTCTTAGGTGTACAGGTCAAAAACTACAGAGAACCAGCAGTCAAAAGAATTAAGATAATCAACCAATGTCAAATCAATCAAGCATGCACTAACAAATGTAAGATCGTTGTTGCATAAGCACTAGTTATTAAGAAAGAAGACTTCATGTTGCACTAAAAAAAAAATTAAGTTGTGTCATTTCAACCTTTAGACCCTCATTTTTATGTTTCCTAACTTAGATCACCAATTATGATCATAAAGTTGAAAAAGTTCATCCTGAAACAGATAATATATTTAATAACCAATTTAAATTTAGGGAATTTATCACTTTCATTCTTTTTTCTGGTTACAGAATTAACACAACCCGTTAGAGAAGATTTAAAACACACATAAAAGGACAAGGAAAAAACCCAAAAGTCACCCACAACCGTACCACCCTCAGTCCTACTATTCTACCACAGTTCTCTTCTATGATATCTGTAAGCAAGCTTTTTCAATTACTTAATCATTGTGATATTAAATATTTTCCTAAAAACATGTTAACAACTGCATAATATTCTATACAGTTAACTATTTAACTGCACTGGAAAAAGAGAATAAGTCATTTAAGATTAATCCAAGAGTATGGCACTTGCCTTTTAAAACAGTTGAAAAATTTGTGTTTTCTGTAAAATGTGTATATATTAAGTATTTAAATCCTAGTAAGATTCTAGACTCCTTTCCAACATCTTTTTTAAATTTAAATAAAGAAAGTAAAGCAAAGAGTAACCTAGAAAACATGCAATTTTTCAATGCCAAATAGTGACAAAAGAAAAGGTCTAATCAAAAAATCTGCTTCAATCAATAAAGCAACTGTATTTTCCTGTCATATCATACAATTTTTTGTAGAGTATTTGCATTAAATTAATCTTTCATCACACTACACACCTTGAAGAGTTTCTCTACTAATTATGACAAATTTGAGCTAAATACCTACCTCTCTTTTCCAGTCTCTGGAATGGCCTAATAATACTCATTTTAACCACGGCTGGCAAAGATTAGGAATATACCTAATTTTCCTACACAGCTAATTATGGAGAAATGGTAGAAAAATAGTAACTCCAATATACTTTTAGTGATAAATGTTAACTTACAAAAATAATTATTATGTAATATATTCAAAGAGAAATAATCTACAAGAAGAATGCAAATACAGAAGATTTTCCATTGCGAGAAGAAAAAATCATCTATCCAAATTTAACACATTCAAGGGGAAAATATAATGTGAAACCCTCAATCTTTTGTTTCTAAATTCAGTCATAAAGAGTGGTATTAAAATTCATGTAGCCTAAAGTCACTGAGAACTACAACGCACTGCTGAGAATTAAAGAAGAATTAAACACTGTTAAGATGTCACTTTTCTCTGAAATAGATTCAACACCCCCATGATAATCCCAAAAGGTCTCTGTGAGGAAACTGATAAGCTGATTCTAAAATAAAAGCCAATGTAAAGGATCTAGTATATTCAAAGTAATCTCATAAACAAAGCTGAAGGACTTATAGCAACTGACTTCAATATTCACTATACTGTGTTACTGGCATAGAGTGACAAGTAAATCAACAGAACAGAATAAATCCATATTTCTAAGGTTATTTGATTTTCAGCAAGGGCATCAAAGCAGTTCAGTAGACAAGTAAAGTCTATTCAGCAAATGGTGCTGAAGTAACTAGATATCCATCCAGGTAAAGAAAAATGAACCTCAACATCTACCTCACATCATAGACAAATATTAACACATAACAGATCACAGACCTAAACAAAAGAAGCTCAAATCACAGTTTTTAAAGAAAAATATAAGAGTATCATCATAAATTGAGGGCAGGCAAAAGTTTTTTAGAGGAACATAGAAAGCAATAATCATAAAGGCAAAAACTGATAAATTAGACTTTATAAAAATTTAAAACTTCCTTACCAAAAGAAACTATTAAGGGGAAAAGGTATGCCTGGGACTGCTGACATAGACTGGTACCCAGAATATATACAGAATTTCAACAACTCATCAATAAAAAGACAAAACAATCCAATGTTTTTCATCAGCAAAAGATTTTACAGATTCTTCACCAAAGAAAATACATATGGCCAATTAGCAAATGAAAAAATGCTCAATATCAATTGTCACCATGGAAATGAAAATTAAACCACAATGAAATGCAACTACATATCCACCAAAATACCTAAAATTAGCAAGACCATCAAACACCAAATGTTGATGAGGATGAAGAGCAACTAGAACTCTCACATATCGCTGTCAGGAATGTAAAACAGTCCTGCTTCAGAAGAAAATCTAGTCGTTCCTTATAGAACCAAATATAATGTTACCCTATATCCTAGTGACTCAGCAGCAAATCTACTCGAGTAATTTTCCATGAGAAATAAAAACATGTTCACCAAAAGACTTGTACAAAAATATTAACAGCAACTTTATTCATAGCAGCCAAAATGAAAGTAAACAGCCTAGATGTCCACCAATAAGAAAGCAGATAAACCATGGAATGTTAATATGCAATAAAAACAAATTAATTCATACAACATGAAAGAAGCTAAAAATATACTGAGTGAAAGAAGCACTATATAAAACAGAACAGACATATGACTCCATTAGTAAGAAATTTCAGAACAGGAAAACCTTAATCTATAGTTGAAAAAGAATCATAATATTCCTTTCGGAGGGTAGGAGCAGAGAGTGACTACAAAGAGGAAGAAGGGAAGAATTTTCGGGGGTGGTGATAATGTTCTTCATAGAGAACTGGGTCACGAACATTCATGTATCTGTCAAAACTCAGCAAATGTACACTGAAGATTTGTGTGTTTCAATATATGAATATTTTTACATGTAAATACAAAAAACTTTAAAAGACTGAACTCTAGGTGACGGTATGCATGTTGAAATACTTATGGGGAAACATACTGATGTCTGCAATTTACTTTTGAGATATATTAAAAAAGCAGATGAATTCATGGATGGACAAAAGAATGGACAGGTAAAAAAGTAAGTAGAGTAAAATGTCAATGATAAAATCTAGGTGGTGAGTATATGGTTAATTATATACTGTACATTTTTCATAATAAAGTCAAAGAAAAACATCAGTTTATCCTTGAGGGTCAACTATATCATAGATGGCTAGAGAAATTGTAAATGAATGACATTAATATGGGTTACATATTAAATAATATCAAAATATTTACACTATTGCAGTTTTCTGGTATTTTTAATATTGGTCATAGTACTGGAGTAGGTAGCCTTGTCCCTTCTCCAGGGGATCTTCCCAACCAGAAATCGAATCAGGGTCTCCTGCACTGCAGGCGGATTCTTTACTAGTTGAGCTACCAGGAAAGCCCCAAAGAACTTCTAGGTTGACCACCTAATTCCCAAACCAAAAAAGCTCTGCTATAAGACCTATAAATAACAAGCAATCAACCAATGGTACAGTTACAATCATGTACCCTCATTCACAATTTCTAGTTATAAAGAAAAAAATTATATAAAACTCCTTGACAATAAATTTGAGAACCCACTTGGAGATCATAATTAAATGAATTATAACTAAATGAATCATAATTAAATGAATTTTATAACAAATATAAAAACACTGGTAAAAGGCTAATATTAACAATGAGATATACCAACATTAAGAACTCTTAGAGAAATCCTTTCCCTACACATTGAGCCTACCATTTTATGATTAATATGATGGAAGGCTAACATAATAATGAGATATATCAATTGTAAGAACTCTTAAAGAAATCCTTTCCCTGCACACCGAGCCTACCGTTTAATGATTAACACTTTTCTACAATCTCTTCAATAAGAGAAAAGGAAGAAAATAATTTGGAAAAGATCCAGGACACAGTTTTTTTAAGCAGTTAAAAGTACTCAGAAAAATCATTACTTAATCTTGGGAAGAAAATAAGAGTCTTGGAAAGTACTTAATCTATAGAAAGTTATTCTCCATACACATGGGTACAAATGAAGATTTCATTTAAACTAAACAGCAAGGGACTTGAATTAGATGTCAAACATCAAGGAAACAACCAAGGAAGTCTGTAAAATTCACCAATGTATTTATTAACAGGATAGAACCTTAACTATCACTGAGAGTAAATGTGGTCTGCACAACACTGTAAGTCAACTATACTTCAATTCTAAAAACATATAATAATAATACTAATAATGTTAAGTCCAACCTAAAGGTACAGTAAGCCTCAAACTCTTAGCTCTACATTATTACTTGATATTAAATACTTGCATGATAATTAATGTTATCAGAACTTTCTTATTGCATGATGGAGAAAAAAAGGTAGACTACTAGAAAAGAGAACCATATAATTTTTTTTTAGCTTCCATCCTGGAACAATCCTATGATATTGAAAAATAAGAGATGAATTTTTAAAACTACCAAGTCTGTAATTTTTAGCTAAAAACCTCACAGTTCCTGTAACACAGTAATTTTTTTTAGATACTACCATAGGGCAGAAAAACAGCAACAGAGATATTCCAAAATCATGTATACAGTTACTTTACCTGAAAGAGAGAATCCTATGAATACCAAAAATTTTTAAAGAAACAAAGTTATATTCACATCTACAATTTTAAAGTGTTTTTTTAACCTTGTGCTAAACAAGCTTAAGCATTTACTTTTTCGTAAGGTGACAAAATCATGTCTCCACCTTAAGCACAGGGTGGAAGTCAACTGAGCAAGAGCCAAAATTAACAATGACAATTTAATACTTTATCTGGGGAAAGAAACAAAACAACTTATTTCCCAATATGCCCTTAGTCCAGATGATGGGATCAGTTCAGTTCAGTCGCTCAATCGTATCCAACTCTTTGCAGCTGCATGAATCTCAGCACACCAGGCCTCCCTGTCCATCACCAACTCCCGGAGTTCACCCAAACTCATGTGCATCGAGTCAGTGATGCCATCCAGCCATCTCATCCTCTGTCGTCCCCTTCTCCTCCTGCCCCCAATCCCTCCCAGCATCAGGGTCTTTTCCAATGAGTCAACTATTCTCATGAGGTGGCCAAAGTACTGGAGTTTCAGCCTCAGCATCAGTCCTTCCAATGAACACCCAGGACTGGTCTCCTTTAGGATGGACTGGTTGGATCTCCTTGCAGTCCAAGGGACTTGCAAGATGATGGGATACAATAGTATTAAAACATATTATAATGTGCATGTGGTAACAACTTTGTTAACCTTATGTAGTATAAATTATCCTAATCCTACTAGGATTAAGAACATACTACTAGTTACATCTTTAGATTTTAAAACCTCATGGAATTTTAAAAATCAGATTGTTTACACATCTAATCCACAGACAGAGTCTAAATTATGGATAGCCTAGGGTTTAATGCACTTACAGTTCCTTATGTTTCTCTTCAGCCAAAATCTGGTCATTAGGTTTAAGAGAATACCTGTAAAACAGAAACAAAAATATACTGGTAAAATAAACATATGAGTATGTTTGCCTCATGGACATCTGACTGTAGTCTCTACATACAGCCAGTTGAACCCAAGCAAATAAACACTACTACACTGATAACAGGTCTCTATCTTAATTGAAAAAACATGTGTGAGTTCTTTGATGCTCTATTAGTCACTTCCACCAACACCACCTCAGTAAGGAAAGGGAGATGTACTTGACCATGCTTTTAAAAAATGAGGTATCTTCAATATTCTTCTGTAGTGACTCATCCATAATGTTACATTTATCCAGCAGTACAAAATTCAAGAAACTACTCCAAGGTTAAGATTTAATAGTTCACAAAACAATACAAAGTTATTCTTTCATTAAATATATAGTAGGGCTAAGAGTCGGACACGACTCAGCAACTTCACTTTCCCTTTTTACTTTCATGCATTGGAGAAGGAAATGGCAACCCACTCCAGTGTTCTTGCCTGGAGAATCCCAGGGATGGGGGAGCCCTGGTGGGCCATCGTCTATGGGGTAGCACAGAGTTGGACATGACTGAAGCGACTTAGCAGCAGCAGCAGCAGGGACTTCCCTGGTGATCCAGTGGTTAAGACTCCACGCTTTCAAAGCAGGGGGAGTGTGGGTTCTTACTCTGGTCTGGGAACTAAAATCCCATATGCCATATTGTACGGCCAAGAGAGGGAAAAAAGCAATATACAGTAAACATTTATTATATATCAGACTATGTACTAAGTAATGTAACACAGGAGGAAAAATAAGCTTTGGAATTCTTAACTAAACCATTAACTAGCTTAGTGACCATAGGCAATTGTTTCAACTATAAGTTTCCCTGACTATAAAATAGAGGCTACCATAAATAGAAGAACAGGGATATTCCAATATCATATAGTTCATACTACTAAAGGTCACAGAAATAGGCAAACAACAAAGGACAGGTCTGCAATTTCCACTTGTACTCATCCTTTTCCTAAAACTAACTGTCTGACAGCAGAGAGGTCATCTAAATCTCCTTTCTTGCCTCCCCTTCCACAAGTGCCTTTATTCACTTTATAAAAAGAATGGCACACATCTTTTCCATCCTGAATGTAACCATACTGCAATGCCTACGTATAAAAATCTCTGAAGTATTAAACAAGGAATGATTCATAATACTTGGTCTTCAAGGCCTTCTTAAAGTACTACAAACTGACTTTATGGCTTCCTGTTTTACACACTATTACAGTAAACAATGAAGACAGAAATTTAAACTGAGGAATTGGGATAGAATGTTCTATTTTCAGATATATTCAGAAGTTGATTACAATTTTCATTTTAAAAGTTCATCATTTCTAGCCCATGTTCATCATCAGAGAATACATTCCTTTTCAAGTAGAGTTCTGTGAAGCAAAGCTAAGAGAATTTCTAAAAAGGAACAAGAAAGACAAAGTCAATTTATTTCTTCCAAGCAACACTCTTTAAACAAGTCTTCTTGCCTTACATTTATCTACCAAGGATTAAGATTCAAAGATGGTTGTTACAGGAACATGAATCAAATCAATTTATTTGAATTGAAAAAATGAAGTCAGACTTCTTACATCATGAAAGTAAATCTCATTGGTGTGACAATGAAAGAACAGTTTTGCCAAAAAGGTTTCAAGATAGACAGTGGCTTTAAACTGAATAAATGGTTTTGGTTAAAACGTGTTTAAGTCATCTGATAAAAACATCTTACCAAAGAAATATCCTTTGACATAGGTATATTGAAGTTAACAAGATTTAGCTTTTCTCAATACCGCCTGAACAATGCCTATGAATAAAATACCAACATATAATTACTACTTAATATAATTACATTAAGAAGCTTTAATAAAGCCTTTTTGGTATACTTCCCAGAATTTCAAGTCTTTAATGACTCTAATGACTCTGGCAAGTCAGGTGATTTCTATTCTTTGCTTCCAACAAAACTGAAAAAGGTCTTAATCAAATTATCAGCTGATAGATAAATAAAAATAATTCTGATGATAAATCATTTGACGTTAGAAAAGTTCAAATAATTGAGTAAAAATTTCTGAAACAAAAGTGTCCATTACCATTCAATTAATTATATAAACAGAGTACTCAGAATTTAGATCTCTAAAAGAAAAAAAGGGGGGAAATAAAACTAATGCTGAACATTGTCTTACTGTAGCACTGGGTATTATTTATCCACAAAAGGTTCAATTAATTGAAAAAAATTAAAGATCAGCTTCATCCATCTCATTAAAAGATGCATTTCCAAAAACTTCTCATTTTCTTGTTTAATACTGATTTAACATTTAATACATTTACATTGTTTTATTAATTGTATGCTAATTAAAATAACTAGAAAAAATATTTTAAACTTGACTTCATACATATAGTTGTTCAAAGACATACGACAGGGTGATCAATATGCAAGAAAGCCTTGCATGCATAAAAATACATTGCCTTCATAATGTATACATAATATATTATGTGCAAAACATAATCCATGCATAAAAAACACATCACAAAAGGATGAAACCTGGTGGGAAAAGTATAATAAAAATACAAATTTAAACAGAGAAAGGAATATAAATTTTTTAACGTTAAGAAAGAAGTTGTTTGTATCTTTTTATAAATGTATAATGAATGGTAGGTATCAAACTACTATGGTATTTAAGATTCCAGTAAAAGAATGATTTACCAGTTTTATTTAACATTAAAATATAAAAATCATAAATACTTAAATGACTGAGGAAGTACTTACTTATCAAAACATTTTCATGGAAGTTAAAAAGTTTGAAACCAGTGGATTTGATGATATCTCTCAGCAAAGTGCTTGATATATACAAAATAGGAACTCAATCAATATAACTTTCCTTTTTTTTTTTAACTTGTATCGTGTACTTAACAATGCTGTGTCACAGCATTAAACACCTTTAATATTAGCTCCTTTTTTAGGGGGTCATACCACGAGGCCAGTAGGATCTTAGTTTGCTGACCAGGGATTGAAGCTGTGTCCCCTGAAATGGAAGTAGGGAGTCCCAGCTATTACAACACCAGGGAATTCCCTTACGTTCCTTTTCTAGATAGTGAAAGAGAAATAACAAACATGTCTTGCCCTTATGTGTGTGCTAGTCACTCAGTCATGTCCAACTCTTTGTGACCCCATGGACTATAACCCACCAGGCACCTCTGTCCATGGGATTTTCCAGGCAAGAATACTGGAGTGGGTTGCCATTCCCTTCTCCAGGGGATCTTCCCAACCAAGGCATCAAACCCAGGTCTCCTGCACTGCAGGCAGATTCTTTAGCCTCTGAGCTACCAGGGAAGCCTGTCTTGCCCTTGGGATCTCACAATTCAGTAGACAAATCAGAGTAAAAGTAACCACTCATAGTGTCATAAGTATTGATATTACAATACAGTTAAGTACAATATAGAAGAGGGAGTACTGTCTCTTTTGAAAGAGTCAAAAAAAAGGACATCTTTTATCTTATCTGTTGCCCAACTTTCTCTTCCTCTCCCATTTCATCTCTTCTGTGCTCCTTTCCCATAAAAAACCTTTCCTCCTTTTAAAGAATTGTGGTGCTGGAGAAGACTCTTGAGAGTTCCTTGGACAGCAAGATCAAATCACTCAATCCTAAAGGAAATCAACCCTGAATATTCATTGGAAGGACTGATGCTGAAGCTGAAGCTCCAAAACTTCGGACACTTGATGCAAAGAACCAACTCACTGGAAAAGACCCTGATGCTGAGAAAGATTGAGGGCAGGAGGAAAAAGCGGAGACAGAGAAGGAAATGGTTAGATGGCATCATTGACACAATGGATATGAATCTGAGCAAACTCCAAGAGATAGTGAAAGACAGAGGCCTAGCGCACTGCTAGCGCACTGCTAGCGCACTGCAATCCATGGAGTCAGACACAACTTAGCGACTGAACAACAACTTTTAAAGTCTCAGGGTAAGAATTTAAAGAGAATAGTGAAGGTAGCCCATAAAAAAGATCCATATTATAGGCAAGAAAAAGCCAAGGACAGCTTAACTGTGATCAAATCACCCAAAAGACATTCTACTTTGCAGATTCAAGTACATCTTCAGGTCCTCAACAATAAATTTACAAGATCCATTATTTTTCTTTTTTTATTTTTTAAATTATGAAAGTATGATAACACATCTACAGGAGACTTGGAAAGTACAGAACAAAGTTACATGTAGTTCCACTATATATTACAATTATTTTCTTAAGTAGATAAATCTTAATTTAGTTGAAATTTCAGTATCAAACTCTCAAAAACAGAATGAATACACAGAAAAGTAGAAGGATAAGTAAATCTGAAAAGTACTATGAACCAAGCCAAAATAATTAAGATTTATATAATTTTCACACAACAGTATAATAAAAATTCTAGTTTCCACAGACTATAAATCAGGAGACACTGGAACATACCCAGGGACATAAAATAAGGTACAAAAATTTCATGGTCTAATACAGTCTATTCGGTTATTATGAGGAATTATGTTAGAAATCAAAGATATCTGAAAAGAACCCACATATTTTTAAGTACAATGTAGCATTCACCAAGAGAGACCTTTGATTATCTACTGTAAGCCTCAATAAAGTTAAAAGACTGAAAAAACACAGAGGGTTACTACAGAGAAGAAAGCATTTAAATGAGAAATTAATGTCAAAATGCAAGATCCATTTTAAACTATTCTACTGGCAGATTAGCTCTCTAATCCCAAACTTTAAAATGTTCAGTCTCTCCTTAGTATTTCTTTCTCGGATACGATTTTCCCCTGCCCCAAGCCAGGTAACTTTCCATCAGATCTCAATAACCTTTATTTTTCTTTGTCTTTGCTGGTTTAGTCAGTTTTATCTTCCTTATTTCTTCCTTGACTCTTGCACCCTCCTTCTTAAGAACCTGACCTACCACCAAGAGCAAGCCAAACTGCAGGGTTTGAGGACACAGTTATATACTTAAAACACTGCCTCAAATTCATTTTGGAAGGCAAGATATAAATTACAATTATAAATGTAAAAGTAAATATGCCATCAGGTCCACAATCCTTACTAATAAAATGGAGCTACTTCTCAATGAAACATTTAATGTTAATATTTGCTTTTAAAATGTCTGTTTAAATGTGGGACTAAATTAAATGCAGTTCTCTTTTTCATTTAGTGGATCTTGTTCTGCCAACCTAACTTCTGTTGGCAGAACAAAAGATATACAGATTTTTTAATCTCTTATTACATTTAACTTATTCTCTGAATATTCAATGTTTTAAATTAATAAACTTAAAAGGGAAAATTCAGCTTAGTAAGAAGAAGAAAGGAGAGCTATACTTCAACTTTCTACTCTGTCTTCTCCAGAATAATACAACACATAAACTATTTTTCACTTGAGTTTTGTTTCCTAAAGACATGATTAAACAGATGTTCTGCTTTTATATCATTTGTTAGATTCAAACATGAACATAGTTCCTAAAAAAGCCAGAGACAGCATAAGGGTACTGTGGTATTTCTCAACCTTTTTTCTACCTGAATTTACCAGAGGGAAAAGACATACACTCCAGTCATCAGGAGATGAAGAAGCAGGAGAGAACACAGGCAAGGGCCCTCTCTATCTTGCCTGTGGTCTCCACAAAGTCTGAGTCTTCTGTATGAGACTGAAACAAATATTATTCATTCAAATATGTTATTTCCCTGAAGATTAGCATAACTTAGAACTTAAGGCTCAGAAAGGTCTTTGAAGAGATTGTTAAGCCCCAAAACACCTCGGTCATAAATGAAATGCCCTACCAATGTCAGATAGTTAATGCCAAGCTAAGACTTGCTATACAGAAGGATGTTAATAAATAGTCCATAAATATTTGCAACTAAGATTGCCTTCTTGAGAATCAAACAAGTAAAATTCTAGAAATCTACAAATATTACCATATAAACCAAAGAACCTTAATGGTATCCTGCAAAGTTCTATAAAGTTGACAGAATCAATCAGATAGTGTGGATAGAGCAAGATTTTAAACTTAACATGCTTAAATGGTTCTTGCAACTGAAAACTAAAGGTTGATTAAAACATATTAAGGGAATTCCCTGGCAGTCTAGTGGTTAGGACTTCATGTTCTCACTGCCTGGGGTCTGGGTTCAATCTTTGGTTGGGGGACTAAGATCCCTCCAAGGTGTGCACTTTGGCCAAAAAAAAAAAGAAATGTTAGAAAGCACAGAGAACTATATTCCATATCCTATGAGAAACCATAATGGAAAGATTATTTTTAAAAAACGACCCAGCAATCCCCCTGCTGGGCATACACACCGAGGAAACCAGAATTGAAAGAGACACGTGTACCCCAGTGTTCATCGCAGCACTATTTATAATAGCCAGGACATGGAAGCAACCTAGATGTCCATCAGCAGATGAATGGATAAGAAAGCTGTGGTACATATACACAATGGAGTATTACTCAGCCATTAAAAAGAATACATTTGAATCAGTTCTAATGAGGTGGATGAAACTGGAGCCTATTATACAGAGTGAAGTAAGCCAGAAAGAAAAACACCAATACAATATACTAATGCATATATATGGAATTTAGAAAGATGGTAACGACAACCCTATATGCGAGACAGCAAAAGAGACACAGATGTATAGAACAGTCTTATA
>NW_011494881.1:8070353-8103517 GCF_000754665.1 Bison bison bison | reverse complement strand
CCGTGGCGGATGCATGTTGATATATGGCAAAACCAATACAATATTGTAAAGTAAAAAAAAAAAAAGAATATTAAAAAAAAAAGAAAACTTGAAAATAGGCAAGTACTTAGGTCACAGATATTGTTCTGAGCCCTGAGGATACAGTGATGTACAAAACCAGATGTAGTTATTACATATAGAGATTATAACTATTCTCATGACATTACAGTCTCTTGAGGAGGTAATTATAAATATACAAATCATTCCAATAAATGAAAAAGTTAAAAAAAAATAAAAAAATAAATTTTGTTCTAAAAAAATAAATAAAAATTAAAAACCAATGTATATATATGTACTATTGAATCACTTTGTTGTACCGCAGTAATTAACATAACATTGTAAATTAACTATATTTCAATTTAAAAAAATACAAAAAAGACCCATACTAGAAAGGAAGAAAAAGGGGATCAAAAGTGTTAATCTACTAACCAGTAAGGCTGAAATTTAAGAGGCTTGTAGAGAAGGAAATTAAGAGTAAACCACGGAGTTAGAATGCAAAAAATAGCAAAGTTATAATGTTTGTGAAAATAATACTTTAAATTCTCATTAGAAAACTAGATGAGGATTAAAATTCAGCTAGATGAATTCTACCAAAAATTTACAGAAGGGCTAACACCTATCCTACTCAAACTCTTCCAGAAAATTGCAGAGGAAGGTGAACTTCCAAACTCATTCTATGAGGCCACCATCACCAAAACCAAACAAAGATGCTACAAAAAAAAGAAAACTACAGGCCAGTATCACTGATGAACATAGATGCAAAAATCCTTAACAAAATTCTAGCAAACAGAATCCAACAACATATTAATAAGATCATACATCATGACCAAGGCAGCTTTATCCCAGGGATGCAAGGATTCTTCAACATTTGCAAATCAATCAATGTGATACACCACATTAACAAATTGAAAGATAAAAACCATATGATTATCACAATAGATGCAGAGAAAGCCTTTGACAAAATTCAACATCCATTTATGATAAAAACCCTCCAGAAAGCAGGCATAGAAGGCATATGCCTCAACATAATAAAAGCCATATATGATAAACCCACAGCAAACATTATCCTCAATGGTGAAAAATTGAAAGCATTTCCCCTAAAGTCAGGAACAAGACAAGGGTACCCACTCTCACCACTACTATTCAACATAGTTCTGGAATTTTTAGCCACAGCAATCAGAGAAGAAAAAGGAATCCAGATTGGAAAAGAAGTAAAACTCTTCACTGTCTGCAGATGACATGATCCTCTACATAGAAAACCCTAAAGACTCCATCAGAAAATCACTAGAGCTAATCAATGAACATAGTAAAGTTTCAGGATATAAAATTAACACACAGAAATCCTTTGCATTCCTTTACACTAACAATGAGAGAACAGAAAGAGAAATTAAGGAAACAATTCCATTCACCATTGCAATGAAAAGAATAAAATACTTAGGAATAAATCTACCTAAAGAAACAAAAGACCTATATATAGAAAACTATAAAACACTGATGAAAGAAATCAAAGATGACACAAATAGATGGACAAATATACCATGTTCATGGATCAGAAGAATCAATATAGTGAAAATGAATATACTACCCAAAGCAATCTATAGATTCAATGCAATCCCTATCTAAAACTAGAACAAATAATTTCACAATTTGTATGGACATACAAAAAAACCTCACATAGCCAAAGCAATCTTGAGAAAGAAGAATGGAATTGGAAGAATCAACCTGCCTGACTTCAGACTATACTACAAAGCTAGTCATCAAGACAGTATGGTACTGGCACAAAGACAGAAAAATACATCAATGGAACAAAATAGAAAGCCCAGAGATAAATCCACACACCTGTGGACACCTTATCTTTGACAAAGGAGGCAAGAATATACAGTGGAGAAAAGACAATCTCTTTAACAAGTGGTGCTGGGAAAACTGGTCAACCACTTGTAAAAGGGTGAAACTAGAACACTTTCTAACACCATACACAAAAATAAACTCAAAATAGATTAAAGATCTAAACATAAGACCAGAAACTATAAAACTGCTAGAGGAAAACATAGGCAAAACACTCTCCGACATACATCACAGCAGGATCCTCTATGACCCACCTCCCAGAGTAATGGAAATAAAAGCAAAAATAAACATATGGGACCTAATTAAACTTAAAAGCTTTTTCACAACAAAGGAAACTATAAGCAAGGTGAAAAGGCAGACTTCAGAATGGGAGAAAATAATAGCAAACAAAGCAACTGACAAAGAATTAATCTCAAAAATATACAAACAGCTCCTTCAGGTCAATTCCAGAAAAATAAACGACCCAATCAAAAAATGGGCCAAACAACTAAACAGACATTTCTCCAAAGAAGACATACAGATGGCTAACAAACACATGAAAAGATGCTCAACATCACTCATTACCAGAGAAATGCAAATCAAAACCACAATGAGGTACCATCTCATACCAGTCAGAATGGCTGCTATCAAAAAGTCTACAAACAATAATTGCTGGAGAGGGTGCAGAGAAAATCGACCCCTCTTACATTGTTGGTGGGAATGCAAACTAGTACAGCCACTATGGAGAACAGTGTGGAGATTCCTTAAAAAACTGGAAATAGAGATGCCATATGGCCCAGTAATCCCACTTCTGGGCATACACACCGAGCAAACCGGAATTGAAAGAGACATGTGTACCCCAATGTTCATCGCAGCACTGTTTATAATAGCCAGGACATGGAAGCAACCTAGATGTCCATCAGCAGACAAATGGATAAGAAAGCTGTGGTACATATACACAATGAAATATTACGCAGCTATTAAAAAGAATGCATACGAATCAGTTCTAATGAGGTGGATGAAACTGGAGCCTATTATACAGAATGAAGTAAGTTAGAAAGAAAAACATCAAAACAGTATATTAACTCATATATACGGAATTTAGAAAGATGATAACGATTACCCTATATGCAAGATTGCAAAAGAGACAGAGATGTAAAGAACAGACTTTTGGACTCTGTGGGAGAAGGCGAGGGTGGGATGATTTGAGAGAATAGCACTGAAACATGTATATTATCATATGTGAAATGGATCACCAGTCCAGGTTCAATGCATGAGACAGGGTGCTTTAGGGCTGGGGCACTGGGATGACGCTGAGGGATGGGATGGGGAGGGACGTGGGAGGGGGGGTTCAGGATGGGGAACACATGTACACCCATGGCTGATTCATGTCAATGTATGGCAAAAACCACTACAATACGTAAAGTAATTAGCCTACTACAATACTGTAAAGTAATTAGCCTCCAATTAAAATAAATTTATTTTTTTAATAAATAAATAAAATTCAGCTAGAGAAAACAGGAGGAAAAATAATAAAGCTACATTTAAGCCTCAACACAGAAATATACTCTTTGTATTTTAAAAACATCACTGATAATTATTCATAATGACTAGCTAGATATTTTCATTAAAGGAAATTTTTAACGTTTGGTACTTGTAAGATATCACCACGTGGCTCTTGAACCACTTCAACAAAGCTAGCCAACTTTGTATCACACTTTCAATATACTTCTAAGTACATTTTAATCTGGCTTCTGTCCCTCTGTATCATTCCATTGTGATTTACTTAGCTGAGGTCATCATTGATATTGTACTGCTAAATCCAGTGGACTCCCTGTAGGTTTTATATTACCAATCTGTTACATCTGATACTATTCACTACTCTGTCATACAAGCTCACTATTCTTTGTGAGACCTGGTCTTAGTTCTCCCAATAAAAGTTCGCCATCTCCTTCTGTAACTCATCTACCCATTCCATTAAATGCTTTATCCTCCACCCCACTTCTCTTTTTATTTCATGTCTTTCGTGTAGAAAGGCTTATCTATTAGTTGCTTTAAACACTACCTATGGGAGAAGGAAATGACAATCCACTCCAGTATTCTTGCCTGGGAAATATCATGGACAGAGGAGCCTGGTGGGCTACAGTCCACAGGGTCACCAAGAGTGGGAGACGACTAAAGTGACATAGATGCAGGCTCTAGCTGTGCCTCTCTCACGGGACTTAGGCCTTCTGACCAGTATTAAAATAATTTTTGGAGGTATCAAAAAAAATTAACACTGCCTATATAATGATGGTGGTATTGCTGGTGATAATGAGGATGATAATGGTAATAACAGGTAACATTTATTGAATGGCATTAGGTCAAAGTACAATTAAATATAATCTTTATTTATTATATGTCTCTCCCACCGTGAATCCTCTACCAACCAGACACATAAATCACAGATGCTCCTAAATATGCCCATCTAGATAACACATATTTATCTCATCCATGAACAAACCTGAACCCAATCTCTTCATCACCTCTAACATGTCCTTCCTCCCATACTCCCTAATTCAGTTATAAATAACAACATCTAGTCATTCACCAAAACTAAACATTGGAACATCACTCCTGACTCCTTTGCTCTTTTCATTAAATCAATCAAATCTTACCTTTATAACACTGTATTATTGAACTTTCTCCTGACCATTTTCTAACTATAATGATTGGCAGGCAGATTCTTTACCACTGTGCCATCTTACCTTACCTTATACTTAACCAAATTCTGTAACGCTACAGTAATGAGTTGATTTCTTTCTACATTTGTTTCCTCGATTACACTACTAGCTGCTTAAAGGAAAGAAATTTATTTGGCAAAAGCTGACCACAAAGTAGATGCTCCAAAAAATATGTACTGAGTTCAAATCAACTGCTAAAAATGAACCTATGCTTAGGTAAGTCTTAAGAGTACCATTTTCCTCAATATTCAAAATCAGGTCTAAATACCAGAGAAGCCACAAGGAATACCATCTTATAATATCTGGGTCAAAATGAGGTCTTCATAAATGAGTCTGTGTTCATTTAGCATCAGTATTTTAGGTCTTATTTGAAGACGCTCCAGAGCAACTCACAATCAGTTACTTAATATGAAATAATATAAAGATTCAGAATCAAATATCAGTTTATTTCAAATTCTAAGAATATAGAATTCATTTTTTTTAAATCAAAATGGCCAAGATCATCTTTCTTTTAATGAAAAGCAAAGGTAACTAGGCTAAAGGAAATATTCAAAATTCAGCAGCATTTCCAAATACCAGCAATAATCTAAAAAAGTGAATGGATTTCCCTGGTGGTCAAGTGGTTAAGAATCTGCCTGCCAGTGCAGGGGACATAGGTTCGATACCTGGTCAGGAATATTCCACATGCCACAGAGTAATGAAGCCTCCGAGCTGCAACTACTGAGGTCACGCACCAGATGAAGCCCATGAGCTCGCATGCTCTGCGACAAGAGAAGCCCCCGCAGTGAGAGCCTGCAGACACAACTAGAGAGCAGCCCCGCCTGCTGCAGCCAGAGAAAGCCCGCACGCAGCGAGAAGACCCAGCACGGCCAAAGATACATACATAACTTTTTTTAAAAAAAGACTCAGTATAAAGCTTTACTAGCAAAACAACTACAGGGCTATATAAGCTCAAGGACAGAAAGAAAAAACACTGAGAAGCTAGAAACCAAACTATAGATAAATTTTAAAATCGGCACTGCAGATCAGTGCGTAAAGGTAGACTATTCACAATACAATAATATAATATTTGATTCCCTATAAGGAAAACTTTTAAAAACCAGATCCTTACCTCACATCATATACAAAAATCAATTTAGGATCAATTAAAGACCTAAATATACAAAGCAAAATGATATGACTTGCGGAAGAAAATATTGCAAAATAGCTATATATAGATTTAACTACAAAAATGTCAGAGCATCTCACAATTAGTTTTAAACAAAACAATGATAGCTTTTAACCTTATATACAGTCTTACTTGACACGCCAAATGTTTCACCTTTCAACTAATATACACTCATTTATCGAAGTAATTCATCATAAATTACACAATGATTCACCTATAAATTGCTGACACTAAATAATCAGCAGTGAAATTTATGACCAACCCTTATTACTCATAGTATTTTTAGAGCAAACATTAAGTAATACCTTTCATTTTTGTTTACATTAATCAAGATTTACCTAAGGTTCATATCATTATTAAGGATTTATATCCATGAGAGAAACGTATTTCCTGAACTACTCTAGCTTCCCTTTTTAAAACTATTTTCATTGCAAATGATGATTTTTATTTCCAAGTACCATTTCATTAATTCTCTCATTTCTCTTACTTCTGTGGGTATTTATCTGGTGTCAGGGAAAATTAAGGCAAATCTGTCTTACAAATTCCTTCCCTCTGTTTTCCATCTCTATTTATACATTCCTTTTCCTTTACTCTCCATAATTACACCAATATCCATCTGGAAGTATTTATATGTTCCGTATTTCCTCCTCTCCTCACACCCACTGTGTCTCTTCAAGATGCTGGAGAAGATTATTTTCAATAGTCTACTTCCTATAACAAGTGTTCCTACTTAATTTCAGTTATAATATTTACATCAAATAATTACATCAAAACTAACTTAATTTTGCTTTTCTTTTAATTAGATAAAGATTCTAGTTTTTTCTTATTCAAGGGAACACCAGCTTTATAATCTTCAAGAACAGAAACTCTAGAAGAAATTTAATTTTTGAATATCAAATAATTATCTAGTTGATATTTCCAAATCATGGCAATGCTTGCTCTATTCTGGAAACAGGTCAATTGGAGGCAACATATCATCCTCCCAACACAGAACTTCATTGTTTTCAAACCTCAGCCAAAAAGAGAATTCTGGAGTCTTTCTGTTTTTGTTGTTGTTTCTTTTTTTTTGGCTTTTTTAAAATTAAGTTATTTCTTTTAATTGGAGGCTAATTATTTTACAATACAAAGAAATTATTAATATACTGATAAACTAATTAAAACTGAACGTTAACAATGTTTAGAGCAAATAACACACATTTTTCTCATCTACACTATATCTATAATTAAAGGAAAACAGAATCACTCCAAAAATCTGGATGTATAATTGAGTTTTTCAATTTCAAATTAATACTTCCAGAGTAAGATAGCAGAAAATATAGAATACAGGTTTACAATTAAAACAAGCATGTATTTCAAATTACTGCACAATGCCTGATACATTTTTGGTCATGAACAAATGTCTTAAGCTCTGTTATTTTTTATGAGGATAACTACCTCATGAAGTTGTCATGACGACGAAACTAATATTATATAAAAAATGTACCTAATACACAATGAATAAATGCTTCATGGTCAAATAATAATTGTCAAAAATAAATGTATTCTTATTTTTCTCCTTACCCTTGAAATTTTTTCAGATGGATTCTCCATGGCCCTTCTTTAGATCCAACCTTTGTGTACACCAGTCCAAAGTACAAAGACCACTGGAATATGATGGGTTCTTGTTCTTTAAAAAACTGCGCCGAAAAACTTGACAACATAGCACATGAAAAATGTATCTTCACTGAAATATATGTGAAGAAAATACCAATTCCCTCATTAGGTTTCAACACTGAACACAAAAGTCCACTTTAAAAAAGGCCTTTCATAAAATATTTCTCAGTCAGATGCTATCTACCAAGTTGCCTAACATATATCCAGCTCTGTGCTAAGAGTCATGTAAGAAAAAGGTATCGTGCAGTTCCTTTGCACCAAGAGCTGAGCGCATACAGAAAAAATTTACTAAGATACTTTTCTTAATTGTCTCTCTCCCCAGCAATGTTTATAAATGCTGCATGTGAGGCATATGCTATAGGTATTTAATTATAAACCTATACAACAGAAAAAATATTGAGCTTCCTCTCAAGAAATGCGAAAGCAGAAGACAGTAATGAGAGTCAAGAAAGTCAAAGGAAATCATAAATTAAAGGAAAAAAACCTCTCATTAAATTAAAACCACCACTTGTTTGACAAATTGTAAGTTGAGATCATCACATAAATTATACAAACTGCTAAACAGTTAAAGCAAAAGATAAGATCAGCAATCAAGAAAAGAATTGAATTAAAAGTAAATAAGAAATTGATTTTTATTAATCCAGAGATTGCTCTGACAAAGAAACCAGGCTTACTCATTTTGAATCCCCCAAATCGGGTATGTAGTTGTTAATTCTTAGTTTATACAACAGGTTTAAATTACCGATAATTTAATAATCTAATTAAAAAATAAAGGTAGTGAGTGTGGCATTGTAGAAAAAGAAACAAACAGGGTCAGGACATACAGATTCCATCTCAGGCTTGCACTGCTAACTATAATCAACAGCAAAAGCAGTAACTTCACTGAGACTGTTCCTTTGTTGTAAAATGAATAAAGATATTTAAATTATCTCCAAAGTCCAGTTTGTCTCAAAATTCCTGTGATTGTATATGTCCTGCTACAGTACATACAATAACAGTGAAATACACACAGTCATACCCCTGGAACTTCCACTTAAATATGGCAGAAAGATTATCTACTCTTCCATCTAAGACTGTTAAAATGATGACAAAGGCACAGACACGCAAAAAAGCAAACATCTATGGGATCAAAAATAATATAAAAGAAGTAACTAAGCAGTACTGGCCAAAAGGTTTCCACAAATTTTCAGAAAAAGGAAAACAGATGAGGAACTCAGCAGTGCTAAAGAAACAAAAATCTCAGTTACAACTGAAAGAAGCTGCTTATGATAAGCAAGCCTAGTCCATCTGCAGAAACCCTAATCTCAGAAGATACACATAAGACATGGAGCCACAAGTAAGGGAATGAACTACTACCATCACCATCACAACCTACAATTCCTGAAATAGAGATAAATTACCAGTTTATTCCCTCAAGAAACCAAAAAGAAGCATCTTTGAATGAACGACAAAAGGCAAAGCAGAGGAAGTAAAGAGGGACAGGTGAAACTGCCAACTTAATTACGGTACCCCTCTCACTGGCCAACTCAGAATAAAGCAGCCAGGCTGAAACTTTCAGAAAGCAAAATTCAAGACTTTTCTGGAAAGAAACTGAACAGATTCTTTAGACTTCCAGATATTAACATTAAAGGTCACACACACACCCTCAGAAAAATAGGCTTTTAGCATAACCAAGCCTTTGGTAGAGCCCAACATGAAAGGGACAGAGTAAAGGGACAAAGCAGTTAAGCAGTTAATCCTATTAGAGGATCGTAAGTAAAGAAAAAAGTATGGGAGACCCCTGTAAGTTACTGATCACTCAGTAAAGCGGGTTTGCTTAAGCACAAAGCTAAGCAAGCTTGATTAGCAACAGAAGCACGAAACATGCCCCCAGACAATAAAACACTGGTGGCATGAGATCCACATTCTGCCCAGTGAGCTCATTAAATTAATGATCCCTAGGGCAAAGTCTCTGCACATATAAAACACAATAATTTATGGAAGGGTGACATGTCAAAGTGAAAGACCCTCACTGTACTGAGACCTGAAATAATTTTTCCATAGTGCCATGACAGTCCTGGCTTGACCATGTAGGGACAAGAAAACGCCTCCACCTGACCAAAAGGAGCTGATGATGGAAGCATGATGTGTACTCAAGAATGTGGAAGGGACTTCCCTGGTGGTCCAGTGGTTAAGAATCTGCCTGCCAATTCAGGGGACACAGGTTTGACCACTGGGCCAGCACGATCTCATATGCTGTAGAGCAACTAAGCCCATAAGCCACAACTATGGGAAGCCCGTATGGTCCAGGGCCCACACAGGGCGCACGTGCCACAGCTACTGAGCCCGTGTGTCTAGAGCCCACGCTCTGCAACAGCAAGCCTCTGCCATGAGAAGGCCTCACACCACAACAAAGGGCAGCCCCCACTCGCCACAACTAGAGAAAAGACCATGGGAAGCAACGAAGAGCCAAAAATAAATAAATAAAAAAAAAAAAAGAATGAGGAAAAAGGTGATCTTTCCCCCTCCCACTTTTTCTTTGATTATAAAACTGTAGCCCACGAAGTTCTTAGAACATGATACCATCTCACTTGCCCACTTGTAAACTTCACAAGCATCCTATTCCAGTAAATCACTTGTATCTACCACCTTGCCTCTCAGTGAAGTTGTTCTGCACTGAGACATAAAGAACTGGAGCTCCAACTCCAGAAAAATAAATGACCCAATCAAAAAATGGGCCAAAGAACTAAATAGACGTTTCTCCAAAGAAGACATACAGAGGGCTAACAAACACATGAAAAGATGCTCAACATCACTCATTATCAGAGAAAAGCAAATCAAAACCACTATGAGGTACCATTTCACGCCAATCAGAATGGCTGCGATCCAAAAGTCTACAAGCAATAAATGCTGGAGAGGGTGTGGAGAAAAGGGAACCCTCTTACACTGTTGGTGGGAATACAAACTAGTACAGCCACTATGGAGAACAGTGTGGAGATTCCTTAAAAAACTGGAAATAGAACTGCCTTATGACCCAGCAACCCCACTACTGGGCATACACACTGAGGAAACCAGAAGGGAAAGAGACACGTGTACCCCAATGTTCATCGCAGCACTGTTTATAATAGCCAGGACATGGAAGCAACCTAGATGTCCATCAGCAGATGAATGGATAAGAAAGCTATGGTACATATACACAATGGAGTATTACTCAGCCATTAAAAAGAATACATTTGAATCAGTTCTAATGAGGTGGATGAAACTGGAGCCTATTATACAGAGTGAAGTAAGCCAGAAAGAAAAGCATCAATACAGTATACTAACGCATATATATGGAATTTAGAAAGATGGCAACAATAACCCTGTGTACGAGACAGCAAAAGAGACACTGATGTATAGAACAGTCTTATGGACTCTATGGGAGAGGGAGAGGGTGGGAAGATTTGGGAGAATGGCAGTGAAACATGTATAATATCATGTATGAAACGAGTTGCCAGTCCAGGTTCAATGCACGATACTGGATGCTTGGGGCTGGTGCACTGGGACAACCCAGAGGGATGGTATGGGGAGGGAGGAGGGAGGAGGGTTCAGGATGGGGAACACATGTATACCTGTGGCGGATTCATTTCGATATTTGGCAAAACTAATACAATATTGTAAAGTTTAAAAATAAAATAAAATTAAAAAAAAAAAAAGAACTGGAGCTCCTTGGAGGCCCCCAAAACACCACCTGGCAGTTTCGAACCCACACATATCAACATGCCAATGTGGTTTTGAATGTGGGATATGGGTGTGTGCATGTGTGTGGGTTTGGAAAAAAATTTTTTTGCTTTATTTATTGGTGCTCTTTGCCTATGTAACAAATTCACCCAAAAACTGGCAGGTTAAAACACAAGTCATTATCCCACACAGTTTCTGAGGGTCAGGAATCCAGGAGTAGTTTAGTTGAGTTTTTCTGGTTCAAGGTCTCTCACATGGTTGCAGTCAAGCTGTCAGCCAGAATGGCAATCATCTCAGGGCTTAAAAGAGAATGGAGAATCCACTTCTGAGGCTCACGCACATCACATGATTGTTGGCAAGTCTCAGTTCCTCACTAGTTATGTCGAGTTCCTCAGAGACAGAGGAAGTAGCCTCCATCTCCAGCCATTTGAGCCCCTCATAAGATGTCTGAATGTATGAGAGAGAGAGAGAGAGAGAGAACACTGGAGCACAAACAAGAAAGCACCCACAATGGAAGACAATTTTTACAATTGACTACTGAAGCTTGTAACATGGTACAAGAAGCAGTGACCAGAACCATCCCTAAGAAAAAGAAACGCAACAAGGCAAAATACTTGTCTGAAGAGGCCTCAGACAACCAAAGGAGAAAAGGAAAGATACACCCATCTGAATACAGAGTTCCAAAGAACAGCAGGAGAGATAAGGAAGTCTTAAGTGAAGAAAACAAAGAAATAGAAGAAAACAACAGAATGGGAAAGACTAAAGAGCTCTTCAAGGCAATTAGAGATACTGAGGGAATATTCCATGCAAATATGGGCACAATAAAGGACAGAAACAGTATGAACCTAACAAGAGCATAAGATATTAAGAAGAGATGGTGAGATTACACAGAAAAACTGCACAAAAAAGGTCTTAATGACTCAGATTACCACAATGGTGTCATCACTCACCTAGAGCCACACATCCTGGAGTGTGAAGTCAAGTGGGCCTTAGGAAGCATCCTACAAAGCTAGTGGAGGTGATGGAATTCCAGCTGAGCTATTTCCAATCCTGAAAGATGATGCTGTGAAAATACTGCACTCAATATGCCAGCAAATTTGGAAAATTCAGCAGTGGCCACAGGACTGGAAAATGTCAGGCTTCATTCCAATCCCAAAGAAAGGCAACACCAAAGAATGTTCTAACTACTGTGCAATTGCACTCATCTCACACAGTAGCAAAGTAATGCTCAAAATTCTCCAAGCCAGGCTTCAACAGTACGTGAACCACGAGGTTCCAGATGTTCAAGCTGGATTTAGAAAAGGCAGAGGAACCTGAGATCAAATTGCCAACATCCACTGGATCATCGAAAAAGCAAGAGAGTTCCAGAAAAACATCTACTTCAGCTTTATGAACTATGCCAAAGCCTTTGACTATATGGATCACAACAAACAGTGGAAAATTCTGAAAGAGATGGGAATACCAGACCACCTGACCTGCCTCATGAGAAATCTGTATGCAAATCAAGAAGCAACAGTTAGAACTGGACATGGAACAACAAACGGGTTCCAAATTGGGAAAGGAGTACGTCAAGACTGTACACTGTCTCCCTGCTTATTTAACTTATATGCAGAGGACATCACACGAAATGATACGCTGGATGAAGCACAAGCTGGAATCAAGACAGCTGGGAGAAATATGAATAACTTCAGATACACCACCCTTATGGCAGAAAAGTGAAGAAGAACTAAAGAGCCTCTTGATGAAAATGAAAGAGGAGAGTGAAAAAGTTGGCTTAAAACTCAACATTCAAAAAAAAAGAAAAAAAAAAGCATCCAGTCCCATCACTTTCTGGCAACTAGATGGGGAAACAATGGAAACAGACTTTATTTTGGGGGGCTCCAAAATCACTGCAGATGGTGACTGCAGTCATGAAATTAAAAGACGCTTAAAAGACCTAGGAATTAAAAGACCTAGGAGGCATATTAAAAAGTAGAGACATTACTTTGCCGACAAAGTCAAAGCTATGGTTTTTCCAGTAGTCATGTACGAATGTGAGAACTGGACCATAAAGAAGGCTGAGCATCGAAGCATTGATGCTTTTGAACTGTGGTGTTGGAGAAGACTCTGGAGAGTCCCCTGGACAGCAAGGAGATCCAACCAGTCCGTCCTCAAGGAAATCAGTCCTGAATATTCACTGGAAGGACTGATACTGAAGCTGAAACTCTAGTACTTTGGCCATCTGATGTGAAGAGTTGACTCACTGGAAAAGACCCTGAGGGTGGGAAAGATTGAAGGGAGGAGGAGAAGGGGACGACAGAGGATGAGATGGTTGGATGGCATCACCAACTCGATGGACATCTGTGTGACCATGCTCTGGGAATTGGTGATGGACAGGGAAGCCTGGCATGCTGCAGTCCACGGGGTCACAAAGAGTCAGACACAACTAAGCGACTGAACTGAACTACGTCAAGGCTATATACTGTCACCCTGCTTATTTAATTTATATGCCGAGTGGTGGTGGTGGCTCAGTCACTAAGTCATGTCCCACTCTTATGACCCCAAGGACTGTAGCCTGCCAGGCTTCTCTGTCCATGGGATTCTCCAGGCCAGAATACTGGAGGTTGTTGCCATTTCCTTCTCCAGGGGAATCTTCCCTACCCAGGGATCAAACCCAGGTCTCCTGCATTGCAGGCAGATTCTTTACCAACTGAGCTACAAAGGAAGCCCTATATGCAGAGCACATCATGCTAAATGCCAGGCTGGATGAAACTAAAGCTAGAATCAAGATAGACAGAAGAAATGCCAATAACATCAGATATGCAGATGACACTACCCTAATGGCAGAAAGTGAGGAGGAACTAAAGAGCCTCTTGATGAAGGTGAAGGAGATTGAGAAAGCTGACTTAAAACTCAACATTCAGAAAACTAAGGTCATGGCATTCGGTCCCATCACTTCACGGCAAACAGAAGGGGAAACAATGGAAACGGTGACAGACTTTATTTTCTTGGGCTCCAAAACCACTATGGACAGTGACTGCAGCCATGAAATTAAAGGACGCCTGCACCCTGGAAGAAAAGCCATGACAAACCTAGACAGCGTATTCAAAAGCTGAGACATCATTTTGCCGACAAAGGTCTGTATAGTCAAAGCTATAGTTTTTGCAGTAGTCATGTACAGATATGAGAGGTGGATCATAAAGAAGGATGAGCACCGAAGAACTGCTTTCGAACTGCAGTGCTAGAGAAGACTCTTGGGAGTCCCTTGAACAACAAGGAAATCAACCCGGAATATTCACCAGAAGAACTGATACTGAAGCTGAAGCTCCAATACTTTGGCCACCTGATGCAAAGAACTGACTCATTGGACAAGACCCTGATGCTGGGAAAGATTGAGGGCAGGAGGAGAAGGGGACAACAGAGGATGAGATGGTTGGATGGCATCACTGACTCAATGAACATGAGTTTGAGCAAGCTCTGGGAGATGGTGAAGGACAGGGAAGCCTGGCATGCTGCAGTTCATGGGGTCACAAAGAGTCAGACATGACTGAGTGACTGAATAACTTTGAAGAAGCATATCATCACCTCTGCCATATGCCACTGGTTACATGGATCAGCCATGGTGCAATGCGGGAGAAGGGAACTATTCAAGGGAAAGCCAGGAAGGGAGGATCATCAGGAGCTATTTTGGAGGCTGGCTATCACAGTCTGCCTTCCGGCCCCCAACGATCCCCGCTTCCTAGTCTTCAAACCCATATGCAGTGCCCTCCCACATTATACCAGGTTTGGTTTGTATGACCAACAGCAAGCTTCTGGAAAAAATGATAAGATGTTGCTTCGAAGAACAGGTTTTAAAATAGACGGAAGATTCCATCTAGGAAAAATGACTATTACTCTCTCTCAAATCACTGGCAATAGGGCAAACAGCTGCTACGTTTTTAGGACACTCAGAGGTTTATGAGTGAGGAGCTCTTAAGAAACTGAGGCAAGCCATACAAATGAGCTTGGAAACCACAGTTGAGCCTTGAAATGATCACATACGCACATACACAGAAGAAACCAATAAAGAAGATGACATGAAGGCCAACAGACTGACTACAACTTAATCAGGGACCCTAACCAGAACCCCCCAGCAATGCCACACGCTCAAATTCACACCTTCATATACTATGTGAAACAATAAATCTTTGTTATTTTAAGCAGTCAAGTTCTGTGGTAATGTATTACATACCAATAGATAACTCTTATTATACAACAGTAAATAACTTCATTAAAGCTTCAAAAAAAAATCATAGAAACAATTAAGGATTTTACAAAAATATAAATAAAAGTATCCACCCTAGCCAACCTACCCTCCTACGGCTGCCCACGTTTAGAACATATCCTTCCGGACTTTTTCTTATTCTTTTGCAAATAAACAAAATAAACTTCTTTAATGTCTCACCCTTAAATAAGAACAGACAGCCAACAATCACCTACAGCCAACAATCACCTAATATTGGAGGAAACTCTCCACTGTGAAGAAGACCACAATAAGCAATTAGAAAAGAGCAATCTACAGGAACAAAGATGAAGTAGGAAAGAAAAGTGAAACATTCAAGACCAAACAAAACCAAGTCTAATTAATATGCTTAGAAAGACAAGGCAAAAACGCATCCATAACACAAGAACAAAATGTTATACAACGATAATTTGCTAACACCAAGGTCAAAAAAAAAAATTCTCAAAGCTTCCACAGAGAAAAAACTGGTGATATAAAGAGATCCACTGGTGCTGAAAGACAATGGCACATGCCTTCAAAATTCTCAAAGAAATCTCTATACTAACCAGTCAACAAGGTGTGAGGGGAAAAATATTTAAAAGGTCAGACAAATACAAATATTAAAAAAACCTACTGTACAGGTATTCCTGCAGTTTTTCTCTGAAGGAGAGGTTATACATACACACACAAAGGAAACCAATAAAGAAGATATGAGATGAAGGAAACAAGAGATCGAAAAGGAGAAAGTCAAAAGGAAGTTCCAGGAAGACTGCTATTTGAAAGGAGAAAAAAAAGAGACAAGTCTAGCAACACAACCAGTTCAGTCTGGACCACAAAGATGGAGAACTGAGGAATGGACGTCACCAGGGAAAAGAGGTTGACACACTTACTGATTCTGAGAAGGAGGGATAAGGGGAAAAGCGGTTCACAGGACCAAGACAGACTTAACAGACTGTCTACTGAAACTCTGTGTTCAGAAAACAATGCAAATGAACACATGATGCAATAATAAATCACTGAAAGAAAACCAGAAAGTTTTGTAAGTAATCACAGTATGCAATTTTGTTCACAATGATTACTGATTTATTTTTATTGATTTTTTCTTGGAGTATGGTTGATTTACAGTGTTGTTTTACATTCTGCTATACAATAAAGTGAGTCAGTTACACATATACCTACTCTTTTTTAGATTCTATTGCCATAGAGGTCATTACAAAGTATTGAGTACAGTTTCCTGTGCTATATGGTAGGCTCTTATTAGTTATCTATTTTACATATAGCAGTGGGTATAGATCAATCCCAATCTCCCAACTCATCTCTCCCATTTTCCTCCTTGGTAATCATAAACTTGCCTTCTACTTCTGTGACTCAATTTCTGATTTGTAAATAGGCTCACTTTGTACCATTTTTCAGCCTTATTTTAATGTAATATAGTAAAATGGGGAATATGAAATAGAGGAAATGATAAAAGTGAAACAGAGCTAAATCCTTAGCTATCATAACAGAGACAATACACAATATCTAAAATTGACAAACCAAGAAATAGCTAGAGATACAGACCTCAGGAAGCCCTAAGCTTAGGGTATGCTTGAGACTTTAACCTTCAATTCACCTATTCTCCCAGGAAACATTCAGGAATGCACAGGGGTTTTGACAAGTAACTAGAACCTGGTCAGCAAGGAGGTAAGAATTAATCATCAGAGACTATCCAACAATTAAAAAAAAAAGAAAGAGAACATAAAAAGTCTGTTAAGAATGGCAAAAGCTAAGTTCTCAGAAGCTCAGAAGGAATCCTCTCCACATTCACTCAATAACAAGATTTGGACATCTACTCTCCTAGCAACTTGAAGACCAAGGGTGCCCCTCCACACAGACTGCTACTGTATCCTCTACTCTAGAATCCATCTCAATGGAAACATGTTCTTGTATCTTTTCCTGACTTTAAAGGAACTTTTATCCTTTGCCTCTCCAATCAACCATCCTTATGAAAAGTCACATAAAACAGTATTAGCACATTATTTAGAAACAGGCAGATACCTGGGGGAAAAAAAAGATAAAATGGTTTCTTCTGGAAAAACATCACTTATGCAGAAGGGAAGAGGGGATATGGAAGATGCAGCAAAGAACTGACTTTTTCCTTAAAAATCTTCAGCACTAGTTTACTTTTTAACTAGTACTAGTTTTACAATGATAAGCTTTTTTAAATTGAAAAGCCCAAATACTTTTTAAAAAATCAAAATCACAAATATACTTTATCAAAAGACTTTTAACAGGTACCTCATTTTTATAATGTAAGATACTGATAAGTCCATATTTAATTCATTTATCATAGTACCTAGCAAATTATTCCCGGATTATTTATTTTTACACAGTACAAATATAAAACACTCATCTAAACATGGTCTAAAACATAAGTTAAACAGTCTTTTAATGATATTCTGAGATGATAAGGAACACATTCAAGTGTATTTCGGAAGAAGTGGTCAGGGATATAAGAAAGGAAATGCTCCATTTTTTATGATTTGGGTTCGAAAACTTGTTTTTTATCTCCAAGTACTGATTTCAAAAGTCAAGGTTAAATTAAACAACCCGCCCCCACCAAAAAAAAAGACTTCAACTGGCCATTTAGAATCAGCTGCTAGTGAAACAAAGAAGCTATTTGAGTTGCCAAGAGTGTCAGCACACAGCTGCCAGATCATAATCATTCTGATCATATTTGCATGAACCTTAAAAAAGACAGTATAGAGTGAAAAAAAAGCCAATTACCTAAGACTACACATAGTATTATCCCATAAACACAAATATATATATATATATATATCTATATATATCTGAGTTACATTATTACATAGATGTTCAGGCACATGTTCATCAAAACAATTTAAGACTGGTTACACATGTCATAAAATTTCACATTTTTTACTTTCACTTTGTATTTTTATTTGCTATTAGAATTATTTTTAAAACAGTGACAATCAATTAGTTGATTTCCTGAATAAAACATCTCACGAAGCAAAGGAGCTCTACCTTCAAACTCCTGAAGTTCATGTTCAGTTGACTCTATTTTGTTTTACTTATAAAGCTTTCCTGATACGTAACTGACATACATCTTACATATTTAAAGCATTCAATTTGGTAAGTTTTGAGACATGTATATATACTCATGGAATCATTATACATTTAAGATAATAAACACACTCCTAAAAGCTCCCTCATGTCTCTTTGTAATCTCTCCTTCCTGTCCTCCAATACACCCCAGCACATGCACGTGAAACCAACAATCTGCCTTGTGTCACTATAAACTGAATTCCCGATAATTTCAGTATAAACGGAATCATACAGTATTCTTTTTTGTCTAGCTTCTTTCAATGAAAACAATTTTTCTAAGTTTCATCCAAACAATATTCCTTTTTAATTTCTGACTAATATTACACTGCATGGGTAAACAATCTGTTTAACGATTCACCTGTTGACATTTAGGTAACTTCCAAGTCCTAGCTATTAAAAACAAAGTTACCATGAACATTAGTGAACACGTCTTTGTGTGGATACATACTCTCACTTTCTCTTGGGTAAATATCTAAGAATGAAATGACTGGATCAAATAGATGTGTGTTTAACTTTTTAGACTGAAATTCAGTGCAGCATTTTAATATTTCCATGAGAAGAAAGCTGCAGTTCCTTCATTAACTAGCCAACATTTGGTATGCTCAGTTTTAAAATTTTAGCCACTCTAACAAAAGTGTGGATGTAAGTATTTCACTGTATCATTAATTTACATTTCCCTAATAATGAAAGAGACTGAGTACCTTTTCATGTGGTTATTTGCCACCCATATATCTTTGCTGAATGTTCAAATTTCTTGTCCATTTTTATTAGGCTGTTTCTTTTCTGACTGAGCTTTAAGAGTTCATTACATATTCTTACTGGTAGCTCTTTATCAGACATACGCTTTGCAAACATTTTCTCCAAACCTACGGTTTGTCCTTTCATTCTTCTAACAGTATCTTCCCAATAGTAAAAATTTTCATTTTGAAAAAGTCCAGCTCATCAGTTTTTTCTTTAATAGAACATACTTCTGGTGTTCTGTATTTAAGAAATTCTTGTTTAAATCACAGTCACAAAGATTTCCTGCTATATTATCCTAAAGAAGTGTTATACTTTTAGGCCTGAAATTTAGCTCTATCAGTTAATTTTAAATATGGTACAAAATACAATTTCCTTTTTATGCATGTTGATATTCAATTGTTCCAGCACTACCTGTTGAAAAGACAATCCTTTCTCCACTGAACTGACTTGCACTTTTGTCAAAAATCAGTCATCCATTTATGTGTGAGGCTATTTCTGGACATTCTATTCTATGCAATCAAACTTTACACTGACATCACTGCTTGATTACTATAACTTTAAAATAATTCTCGAAATCAGGCAGTAGCTTTTATGAAGATTCCATCAGTTATTCTACATAAATGATCATGCCTTTTGGAAATAAAAATAGCTTATTTCTTCCTTTGCAAGCTGGATGTCTTTTACTTCATCTTGACTGACTGCTCTGAATAGAATCTCCAGGACCACTATATACATTCTGAAGTGGTAAGGGCCAAAATCCTTGAATTGTCTCTGATCTTAGGGAAAAGTATAAAGACTTTCCCATTAGAAATTATGTTATGAGGCTTTACTCTAACCAAACTTTTATGAGAAATAAATAAGATCCCTTCTATTCTAAGAATCCTATACAAAACTGTATCAGGAATAGATAGTGGTTTTGGCAAATGGTTTTTCTGTCTATTGAGATGATTACATTATTTTTCTTTTTCTATTGTTAATATAGTTAAGCACTCTAATTACATTCCAAATATTAAACCTACCCTATACTCTAAGCACACTATTTCATTCTGCAAAAAGGAATAAATACAGTGAGACTGTGTAAGTATGGATAAGTGATTTTCAATCTTCACTACCACTTTGTCTTCAAAGCTGGTAATGTAATTATAGATAGCTAACAGAATGAAAACATATCAATCTTAATATTAAAATAAAAATATAATTAAACAGAATTTATAAAGCTAAAAGTTAGAGCAGTAGTCAGGAGTTAAAGTAGAAAGTTAACAAAACTTAGAAAGTAGAGGAGAAGAAACAGAGGAAAGAACAGGGGCACTGGTAAATTCACTGTATATAGGGAGAAGTCAAGGGCTTCCATTGAAAGTTGATACAAGAAAATTTTTTCATGTATGAATATTATGTCATTAAAAAGTACAAGGTAACCAGAAGTAAACCTATTAATATAATTGTATGCAGGAGTGTTTCTGATTAGCAGAGTGTATTTTAAAATTTGTATCTGAATGTCTTACGATAAGACACATTCTCCAGTTTGTCCTTGGCTCCCTAACCTATTTCCTATTATACTGCAATAAGCCAAATTCACACAATTATAAACCTTGCCTGATCCTGTGAGACTTGAGTTTCTACAGATAAAGAGTTAATCTCCAAGACATTAAAAAACAGAATTTGCTAAAAATGGTTATTCCTCAAAATCAACTGTATTCTACATATCAGCAATGAACAAAATTGAAATTAAGAAAATGACTCCATTTACAATCCCCAATCAGGAATTGAACCTGTGACCCCGGAAGAGAAAGCATGGAGTCTTAACCACTGGACGTCTGGGGAAGTCCTAGGATGGCTATAATTTTAAAAAGGGAAAAGACCAAGTTTTGGTGAGCATATGGTTCTTCAAAGAACTAAACACAGAATTACCATGTGACTTAGCAATTCCACTCCAATATATAAACCCAAAAGAAATGAAAATATCTATTCTTACAAACACTTGTACACAAATATTCACAGCAGGTTTCCTCATAATAGTCAAAAGCCAAAACAATCTAAGTGTCCATCAACCAATGTCTACATCAACTGATGAATGCATAAACTGTGGTATATACAAACAACGCAGTATTATTCTGCCTTAAGGAATAAAGCACTGATACATGCTACAACATGGAAGAACCTTGAAAAACATGTTAAGTAAAATAAGCCAGACAGAAAAGGCCACTAATTGCATGCTTCCATTTATATGAAATAAAATATCCAGAATAGGCAAATCCATGGAAACAAACTAAACTGGTAGACTGGGGCAAGCTGGGGAGGGCAGGTGGGAATACTGATATGACCGCTTACTGGATACAAGTTTCTTTTGACCTGATGAAATGTCCTGGGTTTAGATTGTGGTGACAGTTGTACAACACTGCCAATGTACTAGTAGTCACTGAATTGTACACCTTAAAATAGTTAAAATTATGAATTTAATTTTAAGTAAATTTTGCATCAATAATATTTTCTACAAGTGGTTGCCCCTGGGCATAGAACTTGGGGTGTTTAAGAGAAAGGGGATATTAATTTCTCATTATTAAGTCTTTTTTAGTACTTAACTTTTCCCTCGTACCAAATGACCACAGATAAATAAACATAAAATGATTTCTCAGCTAAACTAACAATATCAAAAGTTACTATTGGGGGAAATAGGGAAGATTCATAGTGTTTGAATTATGTTCTACATATTCTTTTTCTCTCTAATCCTATTCCTTCTCCCATATGGTATGGTACCATTACTGATTTAGTTTGTTGACAGTTAACTTTAAAATGTGGAAATTAAATCATATACTTCTTCCTTGCAAAGAATAACAGAATCAACTTCAAGTGAAAGTTGCAACAGGAATGAACAAAAGTACCAAAGTTTTCCCAGGGAAAATTGTGGTCAATTACTCAATAATAATGATATTGCACCTGCCATTATCAGGATTAAATTTCCTGAATTTTCCTTCAACTGAAGATGTTAAACAGCAAATTCAACTCTAACATTTTCAGTTTTTACTTAGATGTATGTTCTACATAGTAAATATGAAGAGCTCAATACTTACTTATCAAGGAAATCCTTATCCACTACAGCAGAGATGTCAAGAAGAGGATTTCCCATTCCAAAGAGAATATTTTCACTAAAAAAAAAACAAACAAAATACAAGCAAAAGTTAGAAATATCTCTGAAAGTAAGGTGATGTATAAAATGCACACAAATATAAAAATATCTTCACTTTACCCTGAAAATAAACCTAACATACTAGATTATTAAACCTTTGATTTGCCTATTACATACATGTAGAACAAACTTTAGCGGTAGCACAAAGCCATTCAGAAAGGACAATGACTTTTAAATTGGTCCAAATAAAACCTAACAAAAGAAGAAACCAGATCATGTGATTTTTTTCCACAGTATTTAATAGCTAATGACTAAAGCTAATTAAATTCTATGTTCTTTTTTTCAAGGTTTAATAAAGTTTTATATATTCAACAAACTTGATGAATACTTAACTCTATCTATGAAGTGAAGTGAAATGAAGTCGCTCAGTCATATCCGACTCTTTGCGACCCCATGGACTGTAGCCTACCAGGCTCCTCAGTCTCTGGGATTTTCCAGGCAAGAGTACTGGAGTGGGTTGCCATTTCCTTCTCCAGGGGATCTTCCCGACCCAGGGATCAAACCTGGGTCTCCCGCATTGTAGGCAGACGCTTTACCGTCTGCGCTTAACTAATGAAAGTTTATTACAGAGCACAGAGCAAGTCCTGGAAAAATTCAAGCAACAGGCTTACCTCTGAAAAACTGTGAATGCCTAGAGTGGGACCTTTGTGTCATAGACAGTGTAATTTTCAATTACATTTAACAGACTTTGAGGAAGTCTGTTTTCCATAGTACTACAGTATCGCTCAAAACTAAGGGAAAGATAGAACCCTGAGAACCACAAGCAATACCAACTGACAGCAAGAAATGGACTAGAGGCATAGCTGGGTCAGCCTCGATGAGGGGCATTCTTCTAGTTACTGCAATAAAACTCACCTCTGCATAATTTCCCACTGGCATCTAGTTTGCTCAAGCTCTTTTCCAGTTGCTTCCAAACCAGTTACCATCCTCACCACTTGGAGATTATCATTAATACCAATAGGACTGATACACCAAAGTTTCCTTAGGAGAACAAAGTACAGCCTACACTTACAGTCTAAAATGATTTAGAAGACTAAAGTAAAATCACAGATTGGGCAACTATGGTTGAATATGCAGTAAGGGGAAATCTGTCCCTTTTTCTATTTAAAGAAAGCTGATGAGGGAGGGATAAAAGACAATGAATTTATTTATTCACATTGGCATTTATAATCAAAAGTCTAATAAAGAAATTAAATGCTTAGAAAATGAAGGATCAACAGGCAGACACAGTAAAATGTGACCATCATTTCATTAGGAACTTCTCTGCCTAATTTGTGTATTATTGAGCTTCCCTGGTGGCTCAGATGGTAAAGCGCCTGCCTGCAATAAGGGAGACCAGGGTTCAATCCCTGGGTCAGGAAGATCCCCTGGAGAAGGAAATGGCAACCCACTCCAGTATTCTTGCCTGGACAATAAAAACTCTTCACTTCACTTCAGTTCACTCAGTCATGTCCGATTCTTTCTGAACCCATGGACTACAGCACGCCAGGCCTCCCTGTTCATCAACAACTCCCAAACTTTACTCAAACTCATGTCCACTGAGTCTGTGATGCCATCCAACCATCTCATCCTCTGTCGCCCCCTTCTCCTCCTGCCTTCAATCTTTCCCAGAATCAGGGTCTTTTCCAATTAGTCAGTTCTTCGCATCAGATGACCAAAGTACTGGAGTTTCAGCTTCCGCATCAGTCCTTCCAGTGAATTTTCAGGACCGATTTCCTTGAGGATGGACTAGTTGGATCTCCTTGCTGTCCAGGGGACTCTCAAGAGTCTTCTCCAACACCACACTTCAAAAGCATCAATTCTTGGGCACTCATCTTTCTTTATATTCCAACTCTCACATCCATACATGACTCCTGGAAAAAACATAGCTTTGACTGCATGGACCTATGCTGGCAAAGTAATGTCTCTGCTTTTTAATATGCTGTTTAGGTTGGTCATAGCTTTTCTTCCAAGGAGCAAGCATCTTTTAATTTCCTGGCTGCAGTCACCATCTGCAGTGATTTTGGAGCCCAAATAAAGTCTGACACTGTTTCCACTGTTTCCCCATCTATTTCCCATGAAATGATGGGACCAGATTCCATGATCTTCGTTTTCTGAATGTTGAGTTTTAAGCCAACTTTTTCACTCTCCTCTTTCACTTTCATCAAGAGACTCTTTAATTCTTCTTCACTTTCCACCATAAGGGTGGTGTCATCTGCATATCTGAGGTTATTGATATTTCTCCTGGCAATCTTGATTCCAGCTTGTGCTTCTTCCAGCCCAGCATTTCTCATGATGTACTCTGCATGTAAGTTAAATAAGCAGGGTGACAATATACAGCCTTGATGTACTCCTTTCCCTATTTGGAACCCAGTCTGTTGTTCCATGTCCAGTTCTAACTGTTGCTTCTTGACCTGCACACAGATTTCTCAGGAGGCAGGTCAGCTGCTCTGGTATTCCCGTCTCTTTCAGAATTTTCCACACTTTATTGTGATCCACACAGTCAAAGGCTTTGGCATAGTCAATGAAGCAGAAGTACATGTTTTTCTGGAACTCTCTTGCTTTTTTGCTCTGCCTTTTCTAAATACAGCTTGAACATCTGGAAGTTCACGGTTCATGTATTGCTGAAGCATGGCTTGGAGAATTTTGAGCATTACTTTACTAGCGTGTGAGATGAGTGCAATTGTGCGGCAGTTTGAGCATTCTTTGGCATTGCCTTTCTTTGGGACTGGAATGAAGACTGACTTTTTCCAGTCCTGTGGCCACTGCTGAGTTTTCCAAATTTGCTGGCATATTGAGTGCAGCACTTTCACAGCATCATGTTTTAGGATTTGAAATAGCTCAACTGGAATTCCATCACCTCCAGTAGCTTTGTCTGTAGTGATGCTTCCTAAGGCCCACTTGACTTTGCATTCCAGGATGTCTGGCTCTAGGTGAGTGATCACACCATCGTGACTATCTGAGTCATGAAGATCTTTTCTGTACAGTTCTTCAGTGTATTCTTGCCACCTCTTCTTAATATCTTCTGCTTCTGTTAGGCCCATACCATTTCTGTCCTTTACTGTGCCCATCTTTGCATGAAAATTTCCCTTAGTATCTCTAATATTCTTGAAGAGATCTCTTATTTATTTAAAAAAAAAAAGCACAGGGAAAATATTATTGAGCTGCTTGGCTGTTTCTTTTTATTCACACTTTCTAAGTGTTTAGTTCAATATAGACAGTAATGTAACCACCGTAAAAATTAAAACACAAAACATTTCCATCATCACAAAAAAATATCCTCCTGTCCCCATGTCAGTCTCTCCACTCCCAACTGGTTCCCTCCTGGTTTTAAGAAATATAACAGTGATACTTCTTTTTAAGAAGTCAGTCCTTTGCATATCTCCTGCACTCTCAAAATGGTTTATTACACCCTACTCGAAAATTTAGTAGAAATAATATTATCAAATTAATGCAACCTCTCTAGGCCCATGGCTTCTACAGTCAAAGAATTATGGTGGGAAATGAGAACAATGAATCACAATAACCATGTTTAAACTCATTTCTAAATCTATTTATCCAACAAAACCTTTGCTTATGAACAAAAATGGATAAGAATATGTGAAATGTTGATCTAGAGCTCCCTGTATAAAGGACAAAAGGGGAAGAACTTAAATACCAATTACTGTTCCTTACTGCAAGAATTATATAGCATAGGCCCTGATGAGAGATGCTGTCAAGCTGGCCTAGTTGGAACCCACTGCAGCAAGCACGGCTAATATAAGAGGTAACAGACAAAAGAATTTAAAATAACACATAAAAGGTGTCTTCATACAGTAAGTTAAGTAAAAACTATACAATTATTTCCAAAAGCAAATGAGTTTAGACTACTCACATCATTTTCCTCTCCATCACTGTATATAACTGAGAAGCTATTAAACAACTTCATTGTAATATGACAGATCAACTCTGTTAAAAACACTAATGCTGGATGATCAGTAACTTAGTTTGGCGGTGGAAGCGTTTTTCTCCTAGACCTGCCCGAGGACTTATATATCATCTGTGATAAATGCCATATCGTGTAAGGTGCTCCTAAAATTAAAATTGGGTGCAGTTCAGGAAAAAAAAAAAAAACACTAATGCTTTAAAATG
Source organism: Bison bison bison (assembly GCF_000754665.1). Taxonomy (NCBI): domain Eukaryota; kingdom Metazoa; phylum Chordata; class Mammalia; order Artiodactyla; family Bovidae; genus Bison; species Bison bison. The sequence continues at coordinate 8,077,028 of NW_011494881.1, read as the reverse complement.
GCTAATTTCCTAAATACACACTAGTATCCAGGCCAGTAAATACTGTACCACCCTTCTCAAATAATGAAAATACTATTTAAGTAAGCATTTATTTTTATCTTTTCCTATTAGATGTTAACAAGATGGACTGGTCTGTAGCCAAAAACTATCTGACTCATACTAGGACTATTATTTTGTTAGCAATTTAAATGTTAGCAATGTCTTTTTCCTGGAATGGATGCTAGGATGAAAGATTCTGAATGACTGGTTTTGTTGGGGTTTTTTTTTTAGTCAGTAATTTTACATGTCTCATAATTCAGATGCCATCCAACACAAACCTATAATTATTATTGTTAGACAACCCACAAGTTTTATGCACTAACACAGATATGAAAGTAAAAGATACTCATAAAACTTTGTCTACTCTATTGATATATTATTATTGATTAGCTCTTTGGTCAGCAAAAATATTTAGTTACACTATGCTGCCAGAATAAATACTAATGATGAGTATCCTTAACTATTACAGCCATCGTCCTCTCTTTAAATTCAGAAGCCTCATCTTCATAGGTGATTCTTCTCTCTCCATCAATAAGCACTATTCTTAGTAATAACTGCATGTTCTTAGCTTTCGCCAACAGTTTACCTGCCAGGAGCCCCCACAACATCCCACTGGCACTGCCTTTAACTAGGCCCTCTACGCCATCTGCTGCTGCTACTGCTAAGTCACTTCAGTCGTGTCCGACTCTGTGTAACCCCATAGACGGCAGCCCACCAGGCTCTCTAGACCCTGCCTAAATTTCTACACTGCTGCTATTTTTTTAGCCACAATAAATCCGATACAGTATCACCAGAACTATATTATTTAAACAAATCCAGATGTTCAAGCTGGTTTTAGAAAAGGTAGAAGAACCAGAGATCAAATTGCCAACATCGGCTGGATCATCAAAAAAGCAAGAGAGTTCCAGAAAAACATCTATTTCTGCTTTATTGACTATGCCAAAGCCTTTGACTCTGTGGATTACAATAAACTGTGGAAAATTCTGAAAGAGATGGGAATACCAGACCACCTGACCTGCCTCTTGAGAAACCTATATGCAGGACAGGAAGCAATAGTTAGAACTGGACATGGAACAACAGACTGGTTCCAAATAGGAAAAGGAGTACGTCAAGGCTGTATATTGTCACCCTGCTTATTTAACTAAAATGCTGGACTGGAAGAAACACAAGCTGGAATCAAGATTGCTGGGAGAAATATCAATAACCTCAGATATGCAGATGACACCACCCTTATGGCAGAAAGTGAAGAGGAACTAAAAAGCCTCTTGATGAAAGTGAAAGAGAGTGAAAAAGTTGGCTTAAAGCTCAACATTCAGAAAACGAAGATCATGGAATCTGGTCCCATCACTTCACGGAAAATAGACGGGGAAACAGTGGAAACAATGTCAGACTTTATTTATTTGGGCTCCAAAATCACTGCAGATGGTGACTGCAGCCATGAAATTAAAAGACGCTTACTCCTTGGAAGGAAAGTTATGACCAACCTAGATAGCATATTCGTATACATTACTTTGCCAATAAAGGTCCGTCTAGTCAAAGCTATGGTTTTTCCAGTGGTCATGTATGGATGTGAGAGTTGGACTGTGAAGAAAGCTGAGCGCTGAAGAATTGATGCTTTTGAACTGTGGTGTTGGAGAAGACTCTTTAGAGTCCCTTGGACTGCAAGGAGGTCCAACCGGTCCATCCTAAAGGAGATCAATCCTGGGTGTTCATTGGAAGGACTGATGCTGAAGCTGAAACTCCAATACTTTGGCCACCTCATGTGAGGAGTTGACTCATTGCAAAAGACCCTGATGTTGGGAGGGATTGGGGGCAGGAGGAGAAGGGGACGACAGAGGATGAGATGGCTGGATGGCATCACCGATTCAATGGACATGAATTTGGATGAACTCCGGGAGTTGTTGATGAACAGGGAGGCCTGGCGTGCTGTGATTCATGGGGTCGCAAAGAGTGGGACACAACTGAGCGACTGAACTGAACTGATCTTAGAGGCAGCAGTGAGTAGTCGCAAGAAGTAAGATCTTAGTTCCCTAACCAGGAATTGACCCTGTGTACCCTGGATGAAAACCAGGAATCCTAGCCACCAGATCAGCAAGGGATAGAGGTTAGAAGCAAATTTTCCCTGGCTCTTACCCCCACTGAGAAATTCGTTTCTCATGAAGGCAAAAACTGTACAAGCAGGTACAAAGTTTCTTATTAGAGCACAGCACCATAACAAGTGGGTGAGCACACAGAGAAACAGTTAAGATAGGAGCAAGGCAAAAATACACACCCAAGGGAAACGGTGTGGGCGTCCCCCCTAAAGAGGAGGAGGGCAGTAGAGAGGTAGTTAAATCATTCATACAGGGCAGTTCTTCTGGGTATTTGTTTACCTTTGGCCAATTACATGGTTTCTTTTTCCACACCTGACTTACTCTAGGACCCTCCCCAACATGCATGTGCAAATATTTTTCAAAATACATTCCAGCCCAGAGGCCTATAGGGTGGCCTTGGCGTCACATATTACGGAGTGACAAACTCCTCCTTTTGACCCCCAAAGGAGCCTTTCTGTGCACGTGCAATGTATCCCTTGCCCCAAGGATGGGAAATATATGACCTCTTGATCTTTTACACAAACAAGGTTTAGCCCCTTTCTGTTTCTGACTGTTGTTATCTTAAAGTGTCCTCAGGAGACAAAGCCTGGCTATTTTACTCTATTTCTGTTGTTATTTGTATTCTGAAGTGCAAACAGGAGACTGACTGTAAATATCTAACCTGGAGCCCACCCACCTCCTGTCTCAAGAAATGCAAACAGAAGGCTAATTGTAAACGTCTGGACTGTAGCTCATCTTTTTTTGCCCCAAGAAATGTATACAGGAGGCCAGTTTAAATGCCTAGCCTGGAGCCCATCTTGTAATACTACTTCTACTGGTAATAGTAAAAAATTGGAAGCAACCCAAATGTCCTTCAACAGGTAACTAGGTAAACAAACTGTGGTACACCCGTACAATGGGCTAATATTCAGCATTAAAAAGAAATGAACTATGATACAACCTAGATGGATTTCAAACACACTGTTGTGAGTGACCATTTAGGGATAACACAAAGGAGTTTCTTTTGGTGACAGAACAGTTTAGTACCCTAATTGTGTTAATATGGAATCTGTACATGATAAAATTTCACGGAACTATACACCGCCACCACGCCAGTAAAATGCAGTGTAAGCAAAGACTGGTGATATTCTAAAAACATTCACAGTCGACTTAATAGTACTATACGTGCCAAGCCGCTTCAGTTGTGTCTGACTCTTTGTGACCCCATGGACCGTAGCCTGCCAAGCTCCTCTGTCCGTGGGATTCTCCAGGCAAGAATACTGGAGTGGGTTGCCACTGCCTCCTCCAGCGGCTCTTCCCAACCCAGGGAACGAACCCGCATCTCTATCTCCTAGAACTGGCAGGTGGGTTCTTTACCACTAGCGCCACCCGGTAAAGTACTATACCAATATTAACTTCCTGGTTTTGGTACTATACTATGGTTATTTAAGATTTATTACTGGCGGAAGTTGGGTGAAGGGTCATAGGAACTCTCTGTACTCTTCTTGCAACTTCCTGTGAGTCAAAAAAGAAAAAAAGAAAATCGTAAAGTATTCAAAAGAAAAATATATTAAAATGTTTAAAAAACAATTAGGGTGACATCATCAAGAATGGTAGAATAAGGGCCTCCAAGAATCCTCTCTTCTATAAAAGCAACAAGAACAGTAAGCAAAAAAAAAAAAAAGTCAAAATCAACACTTTCAGAGCTCCAAAGGCTTGCAACATCTGAGGAGCATTTTTCAAAGGGAAAAAAAAGGCTGAATCTCTGCAAAAACAGCAAGCTTTGTGGCACTCTAACTTGCCCAATTCCCATCCCCCTCCCAGCTCCATGGCAGCCTTAAAAGCAAGAGCCCCAAAAACACAGTGGAAAGCAAGAGTCTATCAGCCACTGGAGGAATTGGAACAGAACTGGAGCTCTTTCAAAGCCCCATTTTCAGAGACCGTTATTATCGAGCTTTTGAGTAACCAGCAGTTACCCGAAAAACCCCTACTCCTAACACTTCTCATCATTTGACCTGACTCACAGTTTCCCCAGTGCTCACATCCTTTTCCCCAGGGGCATTTGTCAAAAACAATCATCTGCAACTGTTTAACACTCCAGCCATCTGAAGCAGTTGGGAGCAAACCAAAAAGCTTAAAAGTAAAAGTGTGGACGTGAGATGTCCATAGGGGTTTTGAAAAGTTCTGAATATTCCTGAGAATCTAGGAGACCACGTACATGTGCCCTGGCCTGTGTGCATGCTCATGAAAGACTTGAAAAGGCACTAAGCAATCATCTCTGAACATGGGGCTCTGCACAAGCAGGAAATAAAGGCTATGGCAGCACTGTAAGCCTGGCTGAGCATTGAAGTTACACCTTATCAAGCACAGACAGCCTCTCAGCAAACATTGGGAGAAAATAATAAGTATTGGAAAGAACACAGAAAAACTGTAATCCACACTGCTGGTGGAGATGTAAAATGATGCTGCCAGCTTGAAACAACGTTTGGCAGTTCCTCAAAAGAAAAAACAAATGTAAAATTCCCAGGTGGCGCTAGTGGTAAAGAACTCGCCTACCAACACAGGAGACATAAGAGATGTGGGTTGGATCCCTGGCTCAGGAAGATTCCTTGGAGAAGGAAATGGCAACCCACTGCAGTATTCTCGCCTGGGAAATCCCATGGACAGAAAAGTCTGGCAGGCTATAGTTCATGGGTTTGCAAGAGTTGGATATAACTTAGTGATTAAACAAAATAACCATATGACCCAGTATAAGTATATACTCAGGAGAAATGAAAACACGTGACATCACAAAAACTTGGACATAAATGTTTATTGTATCATTACCCTAATGGTCAAAAAGTGGAAATAAAAATACCTATCCACTGGCAAATGGATAAACAAAATGTGGTCTATACATACAATGGAATATTATTCAGCCATAAGAAGGAATGAAATACTGATACCTGTAGCAACATAGGATGAACTCTGAAAATAATATGCTCAGTGAAGGAAGCCAGGCACAAAACCCCAAATACATGATTCCACTCATGAAATGACCAGAGAATGACAAATTCACAAAGTAGATTAGTAATTGCCAGGATAGGGGCAGAGGAAATAGAGAGTGACTGCTAACAGGGACGAGGCTTCACCTGTGCCCTGTGCTCAGTCACTATGTTGTGTCCAGCTCTTTTTGACCCCAAGGAATGCTGCCTACCAGGCTCCTCTGCCCATGGGATTTTCCAGACATGAATACTAAAGTGGGTTGGCATTTTCCTCCTCCAGGGGACCTTCCCGATTCAGATATCAAACCCACATCTCCTGTATCTCCTGAACTGCAGACAGATTCTTCACCCACTGAGCCATCAAGGAAGCCTGAGACTTCATTTGGAGATGATGAAAATATTCTGCAATTAGATAGTGGTGATGGATGCACAACACTATGAATATCCTAAAACCACTGAGTTGTACAGTTTAAAATGGCAGATTTTGTGGCATGTGAATTATGTATCACAGTAGTCATGTATGGATATGAGAGCTGGATCATCAAGTAAGCTGAGCACCGAAGAATTGATGCTTTTGAACTGTGGTGTTGGAGAAGACTTTGGAGAGTCCCTTGGGACTGCAAGGAGATCCAACCAGTCAATCCTAAAGGAAATCAGTCCTGAATATTCACTGGAAGAACTGATGCTGAAGCTGAAGCTCCAATACTTCAGCCACCTGATGCAAAGAACTGACTCACTGGAAAAAGACCCTGATGAAGGGAAAGACCTTCTGAAGGCAAGTGGAGAAGGGGAGACAGAGGATGAGACGGTTGGATGGCATCATAGACTTAATGGACATGAGTTTAAGCAGGCTCTGGGAGTTGGTGATGGACAGGGAAGCCTGCACACTGCAATCCACAGGGTCACAAAGAGTTGGACACAACTGAGCAACTGAACTGAAATGAATAATGCAGTAAATAAAACAAGCAAACTAATTGGCATTTATAGAACAATACACCCCAACAACTGCAATATTCATTTACTGAATAAATGATGTACAGAACAACTACACTGAAAATCTCAAAATATTGCTGAGTGAAATTAAAGACTTTAAAAACACATGTAACATTCAGCAAAACAGGCTACAGGTAAGACCATAAAAATCTCAGGAGGTATCAAAGGGCTGAAACTTAACAATGTATTTTTTCTCTATACATAAAAAGGGGGCTTCCCAGGTAGCTCAGTGGTAAAGAATCGCCTGCCAATGCAGGAGCTACAGGAGACATGGGATGGATCCCTGGGTTGGGAAGATCCCCTGGAGGAGGAAATGGCAACCCACTCCAGTATTCTACCTGGGATAATCCCATGGACAGAGGAGCCTGGTGAGGTCACAAAGAGTCAGACTCAACTAAGCACGCATGCCCACATATACAAAATACAGATATATGCTTATAAAGTATAAACAATATATTTTCTGTATCATGGAATTAAATAGAAAATCAATTTTTAAAAATAACTGTAAAACCCCCAAATATTTAGAAATTAGACAATAAACTTTTAAAATCTGTATATGAGAGAAATCACAACAGAAATTAGAAAAT
>NW_011494881.1:8061687-8070253 GCF_000754665.1 Bison bison bison | reverse complement strand
CTGATCACGCATGTCAAAATTTTATGTTGAAGTTAAAAGAAGTACTGAGAGGGAAACATTTATATATATGAAACATTTTATATATGAAATGCACATATTAGAAAACAAGAAAAGTTTAAAATGAATGGTCTGAATTTCTAACTCAAAAGAAAATGGAAAAGGAGTAAATTAGGTCCAAAAGAATAGAAGCAAGAAAATAAAAATATGACAGCAAAAAATAAACAAAATAGAAAATGTAGTACCAAAACAGAAGTTCAACAAAACTCAAATCTGGTGTTTTGAAAAGATTAATACAATTGGTAAACCCCTAACAAGACTGAGCCCAAAAAGTTAAAAAAGAAAAAAAGAGGAGGAGGCGGAATACCAATATCAGGAATGAAAAAGGGGACATAAAACAGTTCCCGCAAGCAGTAACAGAATACTATGAGTAATTCTATAACAATCCAGCAATTTAAAACAGATTTCTTTAAAAATTCAAAACTGACACAGGGAAAAATGGTAAATCTGAATAACCATTTATCATATCTTTAAATATTCTAGGCCCAGATGGCTTTACTGCTGAAAGCTATCAAAAATTTAAAGAAACAACACCAACCTTATAAAGCTACAATAATTAAGTCAATGTAGTATTGGCATAACACGATACAAACAGACCAACAGATCAGAATAGAGAGTCTGAGAAAAGTCTTATACCTATCAAATCTATTGACTGAGAATCCTTTTAAGGAAACCTTTACACTGTAGCAAAAAAATTAGCTTAACATGGATCACAGACCTAAATGTGAAGGCTGAAACTATAAGGCTTCTAGAAGAAAACATAAGGGAATAGTTTCATAACCTTGAGATAGAAAAGGAAAGATCTCTAAGAACCTAAAAGGTAATAAACATAAAATAAAAGGAATCAAATCAATGAATTCAATATTACATTTTAAAACTTCTGCTCCCAAAAGACACTGTTACAAAAATGGAAAGACATGGCTCAGAGAGAAAATATTTGCTAAACATGAAGGTATATATGCTTATGTGTAAAATCTGACAAATAACTTTTATCTAAAATACCAAAAGAATTAACAAACCAGCAACAAAAAAGACAACCTATACTTACAAATATGGGTAAAAGACCTGAACTGACAGTTCAAAAGAAAAGATAAGCAAATGGCCTATAGTCACATTATTAGCCACCAGTGAACTATTAACTACAATGAAATAGAATTATATACCCACCAGAATGGCTAAAATCCAAAATGCCAAACATTTTGGTATTTGGAAAGGACAGAAAAGGAGTAAAGGATGGAAAAGGAGTAAGTGACATCAAAAATGTCAAGAATGCGGAATAACTGGAACTCTTATAATACAGAATGTTGAATGTATTCCATTTTCTATTTTGGAAAACAGTGGTGGTTTCTGAAGTTAAACACACATCTACCCTAGAACACAGCAATTCCACACCTGGGCATTTACCCACGTCCACACAAAGGCGTATACAGGAAGGTTCACGAAGCGTCACTTAGGGTAACCAAACCCTGGAAACAAGCCAAAGTCCATCAGCAGAACTGTTATAATGTTCATATCATGGAATCTTAGCTGTGAAAAGAAGCAAACTACTAAAACACATGTCAAAATGGATGAATCTCAAAACTGTCACTGAGCAAAAGTTATCAGACACAAACAGTACTTATCCTATGATTTTATTTATATGAAGTTTAAGAATACACAAAACTAATCTTTACTAATAGAAGCCAGAAAACAATTGCCTGGATGGGGCAGGAGAAAGAGACTGATTGAAAAGAGGCAAGAAAAAACTTTCTGGGAGATGAACATGTTTTGTTAAGTTGATCTGGGTGGTGTTTTACAAATACTTTTCTTTCCCCCAAAAAATTCAGTGAACTTAGGATCTGTGATTTTACTATATATGAATTACATTGTTGGCATTTTTTAAAAAGTAAACAAACTAGGAAAGTCTTTGTTTCCCTTAGGCTATGGAAGCCAGTCCTTCATTTAAGGCTGTCCATATTAGCATGCTGTCTTGCACACTCAAGGAAAAAAATCTCTTCCCTCTGCCCAGCATCATCTATTTTTTTCTTCCCCTTCATCCCCAAAATCCTCAACCATACATATATCTCTAAGTATTATCTCCCTACTCCCCATGACAGCTAACACTTCTAAAAGACTGCTATGAAATAGTAAGGTTCCCTAAAGTAGATAAAATTATTCATTTTAAATTCAATTTTCAGAAGCACATGTGTGAGATACTAATGACTGCTGCTGCTGCTGCTGCTGCTGCTAAGTCACTTCAGTCGTGTTCGACTCTGTGCAACTCCACAGACGGCAGCCCACCAGGCTCCCCCGTCCCTGGGATTCTCCAGGCAAGAACACTGGAGTGGGTTGCCATTTCCTTCTCCAATGTAGGAAAGTGAAAAGTGAAAGAGAAGTCGCTTAGTCGTGTCCAACTCTTAGCAACCCCATGGACTATAGCCGACCAGGCTCCTCCATCCATGGGATTCTCCAGGCAAGAGTACTGGAGTGGGGTGCCATTGCCTTCTCCAATACTAATGACTAACACACAGCAATTTAAAGCTTACAATGCATTTTTATGTATGTTATTGCCTTTAAATCCTCACAAAAACCCTATAGTATAGGTTTTGCTATTATCTGTGTTTATGGAAGCCTGGCAGGGCTACAGTCCATGGGGTCGTCAGAGTCAGACATGACTTAGCAACTAAACCACCACCACTGTTAAAGAGAATAAGAAGCTTGGCAAAGTTTCATAACCTGTCAAAGGTCACACAACAAGTAAATGATACCTAACTTCAAATCACATACTTTCTTGTTTAATATGCTACTCTGAGACAGTAAGAATTCTGTTAATAAAAATGTCTGACCGATGAAAAATATCCAAATCTAGCCAAAATAAGCTAATATTCCATTATCTTATGGTCCTATGTCAAATAACATTTCAACAACCCAAATCTACTACCACAAAATTACTATAGTGTGTAAGTAAGTGACCAGATAACTTATTATCCAAGTGGGACACTTCTGAGAATAAAGGAAGAGCTATTAATAATTATGCTAGGATAACAGGCATGATCCAGGACTGTCTTGGGCAAACTGAGACATATGGTCATTCTATTTATAAGCTAGCTGTGCTATGTGAAATTAAGGATTCAGACTTACATTTTATTACAGTATTTTTTAAAGTGACAATTTTAAAACCAAGTAGAAGAGGTAAATAGTCATGAGCATTAACCAATGTTACAAGAAAGGGTTAACATTTCAAACTGTCTAGACAATCATTCTGGTTCCATTTCATCTTTGACAGTTCTGCTTAATGTAGCAATACTGTGGCTGGAAAGATCTGGAGTTAGAAAACCTTGTATGCCTTTTCAAATAAAGATGACCTATTTATAAATATGAGTATTAACAGCTGACAACACTGCAGTTCTCCAAGGAAAGGATTCCTGCTTTAGTTCTTCAAAATATTTCATAAATGAAACAATTTCATTTTATTTTAAAAAGCTCATTAGCTTCACTAAGAAGCCTCATGGAATAAAAAAGTTTGTGTAGGAATATAAAATTTATAATTCTTATAAAAGACACAAGCCCTGAAATGAGTTTGAATAACTTTAAATATTCTAAAGAAACCAATTCAACAAAGTAACACACTTCAATCTCAGCCAGAATTTAGTCTCCATATGAATGTTCTCCATCTGAGTGGCTTGGCAGATCCTACTAGACGTACCTCAAAGTCTTGAGTGTTACGAGAAAAATACCCCAGTACTCCACCCACAGCCCACATAAATTTTCCAATGTAGGCTTAACCCACAGAAGTGGTTACAGAATTATCATGTAGGCCATAGTCATGTCTAGTCCCAGAATAGTCCTAAACCAAATCTGACCTGTCTGGGCAGGCCAAAGAATAGGTTCCTCAGCTCTACAGCAAACACTCTCCCTGACTCCCTACCTCATTTGCCCAATCTTCCATGGCACAAACTCAAGCTGTAAGCAATTTTCAAAACCAGACTAGACATTCATGTTGGAAAAACAAGGCAATATTCATAGGAGTATTTTGAAATACTGTTGGCTTAGTACTTATAAAAAGTGCATAAAGTAGAAGTCAGGAGACCTAAATTCCCTCTTACGTTCTATTGCTACCAAACTAGGACATAGCTCTTCATTTGGGCCTGAAGGTCCAGTACCAAGAAAGAAAGAGTAAAGTGCTCTCTACGATTCTCTTATACTCCTAACATTCTACATTTTCTTGTGTGTCCTGAATTTTAACCCAAGCATCAACTTTCCTGTTAGGCCAATTAAAAATGACAAAAGCATCAGTTTATCAAATATGTTCCATCATTTCTCAGGTGAAGACCAGCTGGAATCTGATATATCGGGATGGCCAAAACCTTTGGGGTTTTCGTTAGCCATCTTACAGAAAACACCAAATGAACTTTTTGGCCGACCCAATACACACTCTGATAACTGGTTTAAGAGACTGCAAACTTGGACTCTTCATTAGTAATGGTGTAGCAGAGTAGAACATAAACAATAAAAGTCAGAGTCAAATTCTCCAGCCAAAGTTATTCAAAAATCATAAGCTTTTTTTAAAATTCTTTTTATGTAAATATTTGGGAATTCATAACAGTGGGATGCTGCACTGGAAAGGGCACTGAATCAGGTATCTAGAGATCTGGGATCTAGTTCAAGACATGCAACTACTTGTTATGAGCCCAAACAAATCACAGTATCTCTTGCCTTCAGATTCTTCGACTGTAAAATGAGAGAATTAGGTAAGTCCGCTTCCTATTTAAAAATCTAAGATTTAAACATTTTCCGATGACATCATTCTCTAAGGAGACCAAATTGCATTCAACAATGTTCCATTTACAAAATGCCTTAAAATATAAAAAAGTTTCATATCTCCTCAAGAACACTGTGGAATACATATCTGTATTACCATCACAACAGGCCCCATGCTGTGAAGATTAACACTCTGGTCTCTGAATCCAGCGATCTAAGTTCAAATCTCAGTGGAACCAGAGATTTGTTTGAGGGCTTCCCCAATGACTCAGCTAAAGAATTCGCCTGCAGTGTCAAGATGGGGGTTCAATCCCTGGGTGGGGAAGATCCCCTAGAGATGGAAATGGCAACCCACTCCAGTATGCTTGCCCAGAAAATCTCACGGACAGAGGAGCCTGGCGGGCTCAGAGAGTCACAAAGGGTCACAAAGAGGTGGACACGCCTGAGTGACTGAGCATGAGCACACATTACCATCACTATTTCATAAAACCAATGTTCAGAGAAAAAGAAAAAGATCACTAAATCAGCAAAATACTGTCAGTTAGAACCCAGGTATATTGACCACTGGCCCTCACTGGTTTCCATTTCTATATTCTGTCATAGTCACTGTGAAGAGTCACATATTACTATATTTACCAGCAATTACTTTAAGTGTGGTGTAAAAACAGCACTGGACATAACGTCAGCTCGGTGACCTTGATCATTCTCCTCATCAGTAAAAGCAAGTCAGCAGTCCCCATCCTCTGGGCTACTGTCAAACTGAGTACAAAATGGGAACGCACGTAACATCATAAATGTGAAAATTAATAAACATAAATGTGAAAGGCATCATAAAATTGCATTAAATGTTGTATTCTTTGGGAACCAGCTGGTATCTGTAGGATTACCAACCCATTTAGAACTGTCACCACATATACAAAGTTGCTTCAACTTCAGCAGTCCCCACACCTACTCTTAAACCTAAGTTATTAAGTTCTTTGGAGGACTGTGGGAAAGCAAGAAAGTTACTATAGTTGTCCCTCACAATACTTAACAATTTTTGTTCCCAGAAGCAGTTTTTATCTTTATTTTCTGTATATAATTTTGTAGTTTTCTAGGCCGCGCCATGTGGATGCAGTACCTTGGTTCCTAAGTTCCAATCCATGCCCCCTGCACTGGGAACACAGAGTCTTAACCACTGGACCGCCAGGAAAGTTCTAGAAACAGTCCTTTCAGGAAATTTAAGTAGTATGTTGTTTTTATAAAGGTATCTTGCAGAGCACTAGATTATGGATATCTGGATTCCGTTCCTAACTCTGTCACTAACTGATTTTACTCAAGGCACTCAACTTTTCTTAGCCTCAGGTATAAATGTGGCAACTGGTTTTAGGTAATATCTAAAAATCTTTGAGTAATGTCACTATAGCTGAAGACTATACAAAATGTAGACTAATTATCTGAAGATACAAGCATAAATGTAACTATTATTAGTTATCTACCCTTCCAGGAGTCAAATAAGACTAGCATTAACCTTTAAATCAATCTTTCTGGGACTTACCTGGTGGTCCAGTGGTTAAGAATCTGCCTTCCAATGCAAGGGACATGGGTTTGATCCCTGGTTGGAGAGCTAAAATCCCACGTGCCTCAGGGCAACTAAGCCTGCCACTACTGAGCCTGTGCTCTCTGGAGCCTGAGCACCACTCAGAAAAGCCCATACACTCTCAATTAAGACCAGAGGCAGCCAAAAATATATGTTTAAAAAAAAAAAAATCAAGTCTTTTTAATACAACCACCATTCAACTTCTACATTAAAAAACACATCCTATTGTCACTAGCCAAGCAGCAGAAGTTTTAGATTTGGGTGCTTCTCCACCAAGAAGTAGCAAGGATTATGATGATGGATTAAAATTAAGTCTACACAAGAGACCCTTAACATAGCAAGTATTTGCCCCACACTCTTAATTAGTAGCAGACTGAAATGATGGGATTTGAAAGTGCAAATGGGGAGATGGAGCATAAACTAGGTTTAACAGCATAATCCTAATTCACCCTAAATCCTGTTAGCATTAAAAGCTAAATTTATACATCCCAATATAATTTACTGTGAAATCTTTCCATGTGGATCTCCACATTTCAGTGTGTGTGTGTGCTCAGTTGTGTCAGACTCTTGGCAACCCCATGGACTATATAGCCCACCAGGCTCCTCTGTCCTTGGAATTTTCCAGGAAGGAATACTGGAGTGGCTTGCCATTTCCTCCTCCAGATGTTCTGGACACAAGGATCAAACTTGCATCTCCTGGGTCTCCTGCATTAAGAGGCAGATTCTTTACAATGAGCCACCTGGGAAGCCCCCACATTTCAGTACTGTATTTCCATCCGCCTTCTGCGTAATTAGGTAAGTACTCTGAGTTTACATAGAATTATGCAATTTAAGAGAAACTGCATCCAAGTTCAACAGTTACATCCTAAATTACCTGAGGGTTAGGTTCTAAAGTAATTTCTAAAATACTGTGTAGTCAAAATCACCAGTGAGAAACCATTAAATCACCAGGACTTAGGCTGCTAGAAGCTCGCAGAGCAAAATTTAATTTCATTTATTCTCTTCACATTTGTGCTGGGGCCTCCCTTTCTCTGGGACAATGAAGGTCAAAAAGTGAAAAGTCACTTAGTCGTGTGGGACTCCGACCCCATGGACTATACAGTCCATGGAATTCTCCAGACCAGAATACTGGAGTGGGTAGCCATTCCCTTCTCCAGGGGATCTTCCCAACCCAGGGAGAGAAACTAGGTCTCCCACGTTGCAGGTGGATTCCTTCCCAGCTGAGCCACCAGCGAAGCCCATGAAGGCCAAGGTCTACTTTAAAAGAGGCTGTTCAGAACACTGGGTAAATAAGGCAATTTATCTCTCTCTCTTTTAGATTTATCTCTTTTTATAAACAGTTGCATTAGCATAAGGTAACCATTTGGTCAATGCTACCCACAGACACTGGACCGGGCCATTAACAATAAAGAACCTTCCAAACTCTGGAAGAGCAACTGAGGTGAAGTTTTTCGTTTATTGCTCTCATTGTATACTATGAAACTCATTCTGCTGGAACTCAGATAAAAGTAGGTAAACAGATGGTACCTTGGGAACCAGAGTACTAATTCCAGTCATAAGCAAACATTGTGAGGACAATTTCAAAACTTGGGGGCAATCTACCTGCATCGAAGGGCCAACACTGAAGGTCTGCACTGGGCCACCAACGAAGTTGTCAGAAGGCAAGACACGCGGGCAAGGACACGCCCGGTGCACGTCACACTTCCCCAGGCCTCAGGCCATTCGGGGGGTGGGGGGAAGACAGCTACATTTTCATAAAAAATCCACTAGACTCATCAGCAAGCTTCAAATCCTGGAATCTGGGCGAGAGTCACCTCAGCTATGCGGCTACTCAAAGGTCTCCGCCACGTGCCTCAGCCCCCAAAACTTCTGAAGAAGGCATAAATGACCAAATGAAAAGTGCAGAAAGCCTCCACATGAGGGGGACTGGTGGCACCGGGAGGCTCCAGAACACCCAAGAGAAGGGGCGGGCGGCAGTTCTCAGCAGCCGAGAGGCTAATGCCTACCTAGCGCGCAATTCAGGCTGCCGCCCAGATTAATTACCCGATGGCCGTCATAGCTTCACCTTCCAGCCCCAAGCGACAGCGCTCGCGTCCGATGCTCTGCGTTCGCACGGGTGGCAGCAGCAGGTACCACAGCCACGGCTTCTGGGCTCAAGCACTCCGCGACCCGGGAGCGCGTCCTCACACA
>NW_011494881.1:8034666-8061587 GCF_000754665.1 Bison bison bison | reverse complement strand
CCGGGCTGCCGGCCCAAGGACCTAGCCAGGGCGCCGCCGGCCACGGCAAGCCGCCTGTGCGTCTCGTGCCGGCATGCGGGCTAGCGGGCTGGCTAGCGGGCTCGGTGGCCATCTTGAGTCCTGGTAACTGCCTACCCCCACTCCCGGCTTACGGTGCACGAGGTTGGGTGCCCGCCTCAAAAATGGCCGCCCCGAAAGGCAACCGGTTTATCAGTCACATGGCGCGGTCTACCTCGGCCAGCCCAGGTCGCTCTAACAGGGCTTGGGACGGGGGCGATGTCAGGGCAGTCTTCGGAGAGGGGGTTTAACAGCCTAAAAACCCATCTGCAGAAAAATCGCAACCGCCTGGCAACCTCAGTCCGGGGAGAGTCGATCGCGTGGCAATAGCAGCACGATGTGTTAAATTAGAACTCGCAGCCTTCTAAGAGTCAAGTGCCGAGTATGGTGGTCCCCAAACGTTTTGGACTTTAAAAAGTTAGGACAGCTTATAAGGAAGTGTCCAGGGTCTCAGTGTAAACTTGCGAATCAGAACCTAGAAAAGTGAGGCCCGTACAATGGTATTTTTAGCAAGTTCCCGGGTTATCCAGGTACACGTGTAACTTTTAAAACCTCCAGGCCAAACTAGCCCAGACTATCCTGCTTGACACACTAATTGTCAGACGTCCTCCCTTTCCTGAAAAGGATGCAGCGCTCTGAAGCAAGCATCTAGTCATAGAAAACTGGAAGAACCTTGACTCTTGGCGCTAACTTTGCGATTTAGCGGGGGTAAAAGAACTTAAAACTGAGTCTGAACCGCTAATAAAAGACAGTAAATCAATTCCACCTGCAGGAAGGACTGACATGGGGGCGTTAGAAAATAAACGTTTTATGATCTAAATAGCTTTTGTTTATTCCCTCTTTATTCTGTGTACAAATATTTATATAAACAGACAGACCATAACCTCCGGTGGCATTCATTTACTAAGCATTTTGGATGGGGTTCAATTCCATAATCTGAAATCAGTTACATTAGAAACACACCCTAACACGTAACATTGAAATGTGCATTCTGTGATTGAAGGAACTAAATATTTATTTCCTTTTAATTAGTTTAAATTTTAAAACCAAAAGCAAAGTAAAACATTATTCCATTAAACACAGTATTTTTCACTGCATACGTTTCAAGGTAGAAAATTTAGCATCCAAATTGAGACACTGCACAGATAAATATGTACTTTTTCAAGACAGTACAAAAAAATACAGAATATCTCAAGTCTTTATATATATCTTGACTACATGTTAAAATAGTACTTTGCTACACTGGGTTAAATAAAACCTATTAAGATTAAACTGTTTACTTTTTAATGTGGCTAGAAGTTTAATTTTGTCTTACATTACATGTCTACCTGACAGTGCTGTTCTGCTAAGCCAGCCTTGCTTTTCTTACCTACCATTGTCCCTGTGACAGAATAATTATGTTCACAAAATGAAATTAGTAGATCAATTTACACAAATCTGTGGTTTCTTACAATCTAAAATATAAGTATTCCAAAAGATTTCAAGTTTTCTTCAAAAATGCTTTTAACATTATTTTCTTTAATTTGGAAAATGCCTATCTAGAAGGAAGCCCTGCACTATAAATCTGAAGTGTTCAGTCCATGAGTAAAGGCTATTAAAAACAAGAGTCTTGGCTGATTGAGACTTTGACCAAATGTCCACAAGCAGAACCAGCCAGTTGTTCCTCAGGAAGTGAATCAAAGCAGCAGCAGGATAGCAATTTGAAGCAGTGGAGACATTGACTAATTCAACAGTTTGCCTTCTCCACTAATGGAAAATGTTAATAGATAACCCGCATGAGTCGGACACAAGTTAGCGACTGAACAACAACCGTAACCCGGATGAACTAAAGTAAAACCAGGAATAATACTCAGAACAAACTTCAAAATCTCCATGCAACTTTTAATATGGGATGCACTATGGTGCTTTTCAGACTTTAATACATATCACTTGAGAGATCTTATTATTAAGGATTCAGCAAGCTCTGTGGTCAAGATTTTGCATTTCCTTAAGTTCCCAGATGTTGCCAGTTGCTTCTCCTGTGGGCCATGCTAAGTAGCAAGGCTGTAAAGGAAAGTAGCAAGATTATAAAGGTAGCAAGACAGAAGTGACTTGGAACCCCTACATGACTTCCTGCATGAGTTTACACATTACATGCTTTTCATGGCATTGAGAAGATCAAAACTTAATTCATTCTAGTAAAGTGTCTAATAGAGTCCTTAGCACAAGACATGATTACTACTTTGTTATTACCACACTTGTTAAAATTATATCTCTGAGAAGCATGATACGAAAGCTAACCTGAACTTGGCCCTGTGAAAAATAAATGAACTTTTACTCATGCTTTTGTTGACACTTACTTTTGATTTTTAATAATAAAGGTAAAGAAAAAAAGGTGGTACACAAAAAAGCTAGATTTGAAACCCTGCTTTTAAACAAATATATTGTATGTTATTAAGGGATGATAAAAGTCTGCTATGTTCAAATATTCAATAAAATTGAAGTCATATCAAATTCAAAGATTTCTTTTTAAAAAACCCAACTTTTGAGAAGTGACACTTTGCATCTAACAATCAATAATTTTGTTTTGTTTGTACTCATAACCAGTCAACACAACTTTTAAAAAGTGTATTATTTAAAATGTACTTAGATAATAGTTCATTTTGGCAGGTATAAATATAAAAATGTTATTTCAGTAAAAAGGGTTCATGTGTGATCGTTCTTTTAGAGTCAATCAGGTAGAGATAAAATACATGTTTTTCCAGATAAAGGCAGCAGCTTTTTTCATTCATAGCATGTTCCTTTCCTCAGCTTTTCATGCTCCTTTCCTAATCTTTCCCTACCCTCTCTTCCACCCAGTTTTTTTCAACCATACACATAACAAATACACACACGGTTAGCTATTGAGTAACTACTAAAAAACTTTTGATCAATTTTCTAAGCAATTTATTTCAATCCTATTCAGTTTATTTCCCTATTCAATCCCTATTTTCCGAATAGGGAAAAGCAGTCAATTGGAATTTTTAACTTCCACTAACCTTCTTCCAATTTAAATAGTTGAATCAAGATCAGTGAGTCAGAATAATTTACTCATAGAAAGATAGATAAGCAAACATTCTATTTATCTAATCATGTGGTTAGTTTGCCACTAAAAGCACGTAGATAGCGAACCCCCAAATAGTTAAATAAATACATTTATGGATACCATAACAAATATGTAGACTTACCATTTCAACAAATGCTTCCAACCCCAAAACAATAGCAAAGTTCTCTTCAAACACAACCAGTTTGTTGTTAAGGGTTCAATAACAAGTATTTCCATATAATGGTACATTTCTAGAAAGCTCTGTGGCAATACATGTCACCAATTCCATGTTTTAGGCAACTATCATAAATAAAATAGAGCAAATGTGAACAAGGATTTGTATACTATTTATTTCACATTAACAGTAGCAAAAATTTATTACATCCCTAACTAAGCAAAAATAGAATGCCTGCGTGCTAAGTCGCTTCAGTTCTGTCCAACTCTTTGTGACCCTGTGGCCTATAGCCTGCCAGGTTCCTCTGTCTATGGGATTCTCCAGGCAAGAATACTGGAGTGGGCTGTCATGCCCTCCACGAGGGGATCTTCCAGACCCAAGAATGGAACCTGTGTTTCTTACACCTTCTGCCTTGGCAGGTAGGCTCTTTACCACTAGCACCACCTGGGAAGCACAGGAATGAGGAGGTGGGAATTCTAAGCCTAGGCCTACCAAAAAAAAAGTATGCCTTTTGACCATTAGTTTCCTTATCTGAAATGCAAGGTCATCTGTTACAGTCAACATCTCAGGGCCCTTTCAGTTCTTACTGGAAAGTGGGGGAAAAAAAAAAAACTGTCCACTTGTGACTCAATACAAATTGAGTAGATTTTTTTTAAGAGGTGGTCAGTTTTAATGAAAATAGAACGTATACAGTTTTACTTAGCTTTCATTATAGTCAAGGTTATTCAAAGAAACATTGCTAAATGTATTACCTCAAAAGATATAAGAGGTTCACTATTTTTATTTCCTTTAAATTATTGTCCGTAGATTCTAATGTCACATTTCACTTTACCATGACATATTCAAACAGAACCTAATCTTTAAATGGAAACTGACAATTTCCCAGGAGAGTTTGAAGAATATAATAACATTTGATTGATTGAACTTTATTTAGTAAGAATTCTTAGCAAAACTCCCTCCCAAGAACACCCACACAGTGCTTCTTTATTTTCAGTGAACCACAAATCTCTAAAAGTCAAAGAAAACTTCCAACCTAAAAGTATAGGACAACACAGCTTCCCAATTATTTATGCTGCCAAGAATATATATTTAAACTACATAATTGAATACAGCACTATCATTTCATAAAAGGGCATTTTAACATAAAAATGTAAAAAGGCCATCACAGAATAAATAGTGCTACTCAAAAGTATTGCTGGTAATCTTATGAAGTATAGTTTCTATGTAAAAGATTTTTTCTTATTTTTATTTTACCATAAATCTGGTACTTCACAAACAAGCTTTTAGGACTGAATCACTCGGAAATTTCCTAGTGGTCCAGAGGTTAGGACTCCATGCTGTCACCACTGAGGTCAGGGGTTCAACCCCTAGTCAGAGAATTAAGACCCCACAATCCAAGGCAGAGCCAAAAAAAGGGGGAAGGAGATCAATCACTCATTAGCTCAACAAATATTTACTGAGTTCTACTCTACTACTCAAAACACTGGAGACTAAGCAACGGCCAAGAATATGTACTGCCCTTAAAGAACTTACATTCTAGTGAGGGGATATGGATGAATAATCAAATAAATAAGATCATTAAATGCTCATAAGTGCTATTCAGAGAATTAAAACCAGCAAACCAACACAGAGAAAGGCTCATTTAGAGTCAGTGAAGGCCTCCAGTAGGAAGAAACTGAATAGCAAAGAATAGCAAAGTGGGGAAGGGATTCCAGACAGATATGACTAAAATAACTGGAAGGCCAGTGTGAAAAAGGGCAAGGAAGAGAGGAAAGGCTGTAGTCAGAGAAGAAGCAGGCTGTCTTAGCTTTGATGAGCCTAAGAAGTTTAGATTTTGTTATAAGCAAGACAGGAATTAAGTTTTGAACACTTAATTAAGTTTTAAACAGAGGAATGACATGATCTGATATTGTTTTAAAAGAGAATGTGGTTACAGTGCAGAGAATAGATCACAGGAGCATGAAGGCAGAAAGACTAAATTAAAAGCCTGTGACAGGGATTTCCCTCGTGGTTCAGTGGCTAAGACTCTGTGTTCACAATGCAGGGGGCTCAGGCTCAATCCCTGATTGGGGAACTAGATCCCCCATGCCACAACTAAGACCTGATGCAACCAAATAAATAACCTATTACAGTATTAAAGATGACAAATAATTCTGATCTGAACCACAAAAATAGTGGTGGACATAGAAGTAAATGGACATTTTGGAGGTAGAATGACAGGACTTGCAAAATACAGGGGAGTAAGGAAAATAAAGGAATCAAGAGTAACTCCTAGATTTTAGACAACATTGGGTAAATTTGGGCTAAATTGAGTAAATGGTGCTGCTATTACCAAGATAAATGGAAAAGGCAAGAATCAAGTTCAAGGGACAAGTTCTAGTAGTGGTCAGGGATAGAAATAAAAACTTGGGAAACAGATTTTTCTTTCTAGTTGTTCTTACTCTGTAGTGCCTACTGTTTTCTATTAATAGACTAAATAGTTGTCCACAATTGTATATGCAGTTTCATTTGAACAACACCCTAAGAGGGGAACCATTCTACCTTAGCAGTCACCTGCTAGCAATCACTGTCTAAGTTGCTAAGTCGTGTCCAATTCTTGCAACCCCATGGACTGTGGCTTGCCAGGCTCCTCTGTCCATGGCATTCTCCAGGCAAGAATACTGGAGTGGGTTGCCATTCCCTTCTCCAAGGGATCTTTCCAACCCAGGGATGGAATCCGGGTCTCCTGCATTGCAGGCAGATTCTTTAACCTCTGAGCTACCAGGGAAGCCAGCAGCCACTAAATATATATATAAGAAAAATAATAGGTACAACTTGCATGCATGTGTGCTCAGTCACATCCAACTCTTTGAGACCCTATGGACTGCAGCCCATCAAGCTTCTCTGTCCATGGAATTCTCCAGGCAAGAATACTGGAGTGGACTGCCATGCCCTTCTCCAAGGTACAACTTAATGAGTGGTTAGTATGTGCCAGGAACCACGCTATATATATCTTTCAAGTACTATCTCATTTGAATTTACAACAACCGTAATAGAAGACATTTTATTATCACCATTTACACTTGAAGAAACTGAAACTCAAAGTGGTTAAAGAATTTGCTGAAAGTCACACATTACAGAGCAGAAATGCAAACTCTGGTAGTATAACTCCAGAACTGGGACTAGTTACCACTATACAGTGTCTGATCAGAGTAAACCCAAGATAGACTGACGTAAGTCTGAGACTTTTACAAATGTCCAAGTTTCAGACCACTATACTGTGACTTCAACCCATGCAATATAATAGTCCAGAAAGAGCTTTCTTATTAGCTGGAGCATCACAGGAAATACTTTCAGAAGTTGCTTCTTTTTTTTCCATGTGTACTTATTCATAGTTAAATCTAAGCAGACAATGAATCTGCCATTTTTATCTTTAATTTGGCCAAGACTCCTAATTGCCACCAAGAATCATCTCTTAGACCTCTTCATTTTTTAAATTTCAATCACAATTTCATTTCTGTCAAAATCACAACACTGATTTTTGACAAAGAAAAATATCTTTTTTACCACTCTGCAAGAATTCAGAGGCACACAATGAGTACAAGGGTTCAGTTTACTATAAAACTAAGAAAATACCCCATCTCAGCCATTCGTCTTGTGCAAATCAAATTTAGGCTTTAGGAAAATTACAAATTATTTCTTAGCAAGATCTTTCAAGACTCAGAAATTGAAACCACAAATGTCCATAAAAGGCTCCTCTGTAAGAAAAAAAAATTTTTATATATTCATGCTGTCCTTGGGTATGTCCTCTAACTAACCGGTGCCTATCATTCTCTAAATAAGAGTAAAAAATATGCAGCTTTATCCAAAGAGTTCTAAGGAACAGTAGTTTCTATTGAGTTTTTTAGAAATGATTAAACTGGTCTCTTATTTAGTAGTCCCAGTGTTTTGGGGCTTTTTTTTCCCCCTAAGAGGTATTCTAACAACGGTAACCAGCAATCTCATAGTTTCCACTAATGAGGACTAATCTAGATCTGAAGGCCCTGTCTTCAACCCTACTACATGGGCAGAGGGCCATCTTCTCCCACAGTCTATAGGACAGGACACAGACTGGCATTGGTTCTCATCAGCCTAAAGACTGACCTCAAGGAAACAGTGCAACCCCTCCTTGTGGAAACAGGGCAGACTGCTTTCCTGCAATAACGAAGCATTTAAAATTGAAACACGTGGAAGTTTTATACAGCAGTGATGGCGGTGGAGGCGGTAATGATAGTGGTCTCATTGTTATTGGGAAACCAGGGAGGGGGAGATGTGCCCACCAAAACTGTTGTATTGGGGAAAATGTAATCTTTGAAGTGTCTTCTCTTAGTTGGCACAACAGACATTCTAACTCAAGTGTAATTAAAACTATATACGTATAAATACAGCACACACACCATAGCACTCTTTGGAGTGCTTTCAATGGACATACTTCACCCAGTGGTTATTTGATGTGATCACGTAGTCTCAAATGAAAGGGAAGGACCACTAACTTTTGCAGTGGGTTGCTGTACAGATTTTCTAATGTTTCACTGCATCTGAGAGAATCAGGCATAAGAAACCTTAAGAATAAATTATTTTATTGCCTCAATAGTTATAAAAGTTCATAGAGAACTGCAATGTGATAGAACTACTATCATCAGGGTTTGACATATGTTTACATACACAAAGTATGTACACATGTATGTATGTACATATGTATGTATGTACATATGTACATACATAGGTATGTATGTATGTGTGTATATATAACATTATTTCAAAAGGGTAAAGCATCTGTCTGCAATGCAGGAGACCCGGGTTCAATTTCTGGGTTGGGAAGATCCTCTGGAGAAGGAAATGGCAACCCACTCCAGTACTCTTGCTTGGAAAATCCCATGGACGGAGAAGCCTGGTAGGCTACAGTCCATGGGGTCGCGAAGAGTCAGACACGACTGAGCGATTTCCCTTTCTTTCTTTCAAGCATCTATAACATATCACTGTGCCAGGGGTTGAGATAAGACATTTATCTTCACAAGCCTATTTACAAGCTTAAAATATACCTAAGTACTCCCACTCTCATTTCATTTGAGGGTGGGTTTTAGTATTTATTTTTAAATACTGGCATTTAAATGCACAGAATTTCATTCTAAATTACCATTTTCCACATTCTCCTCCTTTATTACTTTGAAGGAAATCTTGATTGTCTTCATGTCTTTCTTGGTAGGAAAGAATAGCCTGGGGTAGAGGAACATTTAAAATGAATGTGGTTTATCTGAAAAACAAGACATTTGTCTGCAGACAGAGGCGAAAAAACAATTACTCTCCAGTGCAACTTGTCAAATAACCAGCCCAACCCATTCCCAAAAAGCCAGGGGTTAAACTCAAACACTGCTTCAAGATCTGGGATTCTAAATAGCCAAGGGTATGGTAAGATAAATCCCTTATATTTATATCCTAAGAGACTGCTATTAATATTCCAAATATAGGCAGATACGCTAACATGGACATTTCTTCAAATCCCTACAGCTCTTAGAGAGGAGGATGGAGGGAAGTGAGAGGGAGTTTGGGATGGACATGTACACACTGCTAGATTTAAAACAGATAAACAACAATGACCTATGCACAGCATATGGAACTCTGCTTAGTGTTAGGTGGCAGCCTAGATGGGAGGGGAGTTTCAAGGAGAATGGATACATGTGTACGTATGACTGAGCCCCTTTGCTGTTCACCTGAAACCAACACAACACTGTTAATTGGCTATACCCCAATACAGAATAAAAAGTATATATACAAAAATCTCTACAATTCTATCATAGGGAATAGTCCTATTCTAGAAAGTCTCTATCAGCTAAAAATACATCACAAAATCTACATTTTACAAAAATGAATATATTTTTTGCAGGTAAAATGGACACCTAACATTGTATTAGCTTCAGATGATTCGGTATTTGTATATATTGCAAATAATCACCACAATGTCTAGTTAACATCCATAACCATACACAAAGATTTTTTTTTTCTTGTGATAACAACCTTTAGATTTATAACAAAAACATTTAATGGTTTTGTTTTCTTTACTGTGGGGTGGAATGGGGGTTGATGGGAACAGATTTCGCACTTTCCAGATTTTGACAAAAGCATAACAGCTCCAGATTGACTATATGTGAAGGGAAGAAGTAATTAAATCCAAATGGAATCTCCAAACATTATAAGAAGGCAGTTCTTTTTAGGTAGCATTAGGTAACAAACTTAAGACTCCACAGAAATGGTTAGACCTTAAATTATTTCTCCAAAAACCTAAAACTCACTATATACCATGGGAAAATAATATACATATTTAAACTCCGCACTTCGAAACCAAAAGTTAACACATTTTCCAATGTTATTTGTGCAAGTGGAGGGGTAGGAGAGTAGATTATTGAAATGAATCATCATTCAAAGGACAGAAGCAGAATTAAAAGCTTAGATAGACAAATTCGGTCAAGCTTTAGCCATAAAGGACTGCCAACTCCTGCCTTGGTCTCTTGAAGACCTGAGCTGCTCTCAAGGAGGTCCAACTACCAGGATGAAGAAACCACAGGGAGAGGCACTCAAACTACACAGACAAAGATGAATCCAGCCAAGATTTCCAGTCACCTCTACCAAAACAGACCAGACCTATTATCAGCTGCTGCTGCTAAGTCACTTCAGTCATGTCCGACTCTGTGCGACCCCATAGATGGAAGCCCACCAGATCCCCCGTCCCTGGGATTCTCCAGGCAAGAACACTGGAGTGGGTTGCCATTTCCTTCTCCAATGCATGAAAGTGAAAAGTGAAAGTGAAGTCGCTCAGTCGTGTCTGACTCTGTGCGACCCCATGGACTTCAGCCTACCAGGCTCCTCCATCCATGGGATTTTCCAGGCAAGGGTACTGGAGTGGGGTGCCATTGCCTTCTCCATATTATCAGCTAAATACTTTCAAGTGATCCTAGCCAATACCACATGGAACAGAAGAATTAACCAGCTACTCCTGACCCATAAAACCATTAACTCTAATAAAATGGCTGCTCTTTTAAGCCACTAAATTTTAGGACAGAAAAATCAAACTCATTGTGAAAATACATTTTGCACTGCAACTAATACTCCATAAATACACATAACAGAAATACTTCACAAAGCAGTATTTATCCTTACCATATTCAGTGCACTGGCACTTTCTATTTTCCTTTTATAAAATACCACTTTTTCTACACCCAAATTGATTCATGATCTAGTTTGAAAAGCTTTTTAATCTAGACTACTCACTTCACAGGTGTACACACAAACCTAGACAGAAACCTTAATAGGACCCAAGTGCTCTGATTAATAATGCAAAGTTCTTTTTCCTTATATCATCCTAAGAGACCACAGGTACTATAGTTCATAACAAGAAGTTTCTCATAAACTCACATACACACTTCAGAGCTGAGTGAAAAGCTGAAAAGCAGAGATGTCTGATGTTGGAAGTGATGCAGAAATCAGAAATAGCTAAGAGGGACTGAGTCCTTTTTTTAAATCACTTCCTTTTACTTCCCCTCTTCTTTTCACAGATCTGCATTTTCTTACTCCTACTTCCTTCTTCCTACGGTTATCAAGCATTATAATATTGAGCTGTTAAGTATCAGTCGAATTTAATGAAATGTTATAGTCATATCCTTAAAAGTAGGCTAACTGAACATTTTACCATTTCTTTAAAAATGTTGCTTTTTTTCTGTTTGAGGTCGAAGACTAATTGTGGCTGCAGGCCTTTTCTAATGAAAAAGAATTCTCACCACTGCCATCTCAGATTTGGTAGAATATTTTTAGAAAATTTTAAATTATTAATAATATTAAGATTAATTAATAGATTTTTAGATTACTAGTAATAGTTTCATATATAATTTAGGAGTATTTTTGAAGCAAAGGGCTTGCTTATTTTTTTTAATCCCATAAATCACTATTGATTCCTGCTGTATTGTTTATATAATACCTGAATATTTGAGCTAATTACTAAACGTTAAGACAGATTCAGGTTTGAACCCTATCTCTGCCATTTATTGTATAATCTTGAGCATATTAAATTCTGTGGACAGTAATGGTTATTCCATATTATTATAATAATTAATAATGCTAAGTCATAACATTCAAATCGTCAATATCAGAGAAAAGTACAAAATTTCCAAGGTAAATAAAAACTTATCAGAAATTGTTCTCTTAGTTGGAACATTTTAACTCTCAAAACATAAGCAAAATTGGCTTATGCCAAGCAAAAAAGGCTTTTAATGGAAAACACAACCTGCTCAAAACTGAAGTTCAATGAGTTAATCCACTGCAAAGCTTACAATTAAGTATATCCCACAAGTTTATTTTAGGGGGTGAGGAGGGCTGGACACTTACATATGTGAATAACAGAACTTGAAAGACAAAAATCTAAACAAGGTTACTAAACAGAAAACAGAATTTCCTTAAATAGTGTGCTTATCTCTCACATACAAAATTTATTCTGACAAGTTCTCAATTTCTGTCTTCAGAGTGTAATACACACACCAAGAAATGTGAATCACATGTCCTGAGTGTGAAATGAGAGCTTACTACTTAGGGACGCTTAACCTCCCTGGGTCTATTTCCTCAGCAGAAGGTAGTTACCTGGTGGCCTTGTGAGGATCTAAGTGAAAGTTATTGACGTATTCATATGTTATTTTTATCTTTAAAAAAAAACTGATGCTTCATTTCCTGTTCTAGAAAGTAGGACAATGAGAAATTATAAGATTTGGCATCAAATTTCATTTCAGATACTTAATAGCTATGTTACATGACTCATATTTAACCTACTGGGCTTCAATTCTCTAAACACAAGGTAAATATGAGACTGATTTTAAGTACCTCCCCAGGCACTGACAATCTAAAGGGTCTAAAACATGTTCAGAGTTTTCAAAAAATTCACGTGAAATTGTAAATTATCATTTCAAAACCACATCTAATACTGAGATTTGCAGGAAACTTCAACTCTATGAGATCCTACCCTACCTTAGGGTTTGCACACCTAGACATCTCTTCCCACCCCTGTTCCTACTCCTACTCACACCAGCATTCCCTGGCCTTCTTTGGAAATACCAAAATAGCTCCTAAAAGGGAAAGCCTAAGAAAGCCTGCTTTAACCTGTTTTATGAGTAAAAAGAAGCAACATCTTGTTCAACAAGAGAGCATTTAAAGAGCTTTGAATCTGACGTGATAGTCACAGGATACTAACAAGTCTTCTCAGGAATGTAGCTTATTCAGGCTTCACATAGAAGTGAAGTCGAAGGTCTAGTAAGCTCTGCATAAGAAAAACAATTTCTGAAAAACTCTATTTTAGGAGGAACCCAAGACTTCCTCAGCCATGACTACAAAATAAGAAAATGTTCAAATCTCTAATGCGGTTAACTTCAAAGACAACACATTTGAACTGTTTGTTTAAAAAGATAAACAAATTGTTTAACTTACTTAACTCAGAAACTTAACATGGGTTTCCAAACTTTAGCTCAAGGGCTCAAAGGGTAAAACTATTTTCTTTGCTACATCAGGCTTAAAGGAATTTGAGAACCCTAAGACATCTGAATTTGATTATTTTGCTCTATTTCAATAGTTTTCAAGTGACCCCTCTTGGATGAGTCAATAGAGACAAGTTTCTTAAAAAGACCATTTTGCGATATCACTTACTGGTTACATAGTACATTGTTACACAGTATGTTATGAAATCAAGAACCAATACTGCTAACCTTCAGTGCTTTTGGAGTTCATTACAATGCAAATAATCTCACTAAATGTGGACTTGCAAACCCATAGGGAAAAGACTGACCATTCTGATAGGTCACTGAGTTCTTTGTAAATTCACTCTTTCAGAAAATTCATTTCTCCACCAAATAAGCAGTGGTACTATATTTATTTTAAGAAAGAAAACACTGACAACATGGCCTTAATAATACGTTTCTATTAATATAGTGTTGTTGGTTGGTTGATTGTGCTTAGTTGTATCCAACTCTTTGCAATCCTATGGACTGTAGCCTACCAGGCTCCTCTGTCCATGGAATTTTCCAAGCAAAAATACTGGAATGGATTGCCATTTCCTCCTCCAGAGGATCTTCTGGACCCAGGGATCGAACCCGAGTCCCTTGCATCTTCTGCACTGGCAGGCAGATTCTTTACCAACTGTGCCACCTGGGAAGCCATTAATACAGGAGAAATATATTTCTTTTGAGGTAATTTTCCCTATGGACAAATGCATGAGATGATTATTACAGTCAAAGCTTACTATAGTCATCAGAAAGAACAGAAATGCAGTCTAGAGTGCATCTCTTGGCCTCTGTCCTCCAGCACTGGATTTATTTCACACACAAGCTCACTCCCCATGACAATAAAAAACAAAGGTCCAAGAACCATGAAACATTTTCATTAAGAGTTCTGTCAACTCTTCTGAACAGATAACAATTTACAGTCAATATATGATTCCATTTTGCACCACTGAATACTACAAAGCTTCAAACCTCTTTAAAGAGTTAATTAATTCATTGAACAAAAATTTAGGGCCTATGTTGCAATGAAGTAATTAGTTATAAAGCATTGAGAGCTGTTCAACTAGTTTCCTGACTTCAAGTAGCAGTAGACAAGATGAAACACGCACACACTGCGCACTGCAATGATACGAAGCATAAAGCACCAAGCAGCAGACAGAGCCGTTCCCAGGCCTGGCGATTAGGAAAATTTTATAAGGGAGATAGACTTTGTCTGGACCTTGAGGAATGAGGTTTCCAGTGGCAGCAGGAGACAGGAGAGGATTGTTTGTTCATTTTTGTAAATATTTTCTTTAAGTGCCATAATGAATTTTTCTCTTGCTGAGAGAATGACACCACCTCCTGCACCCTTCAAGTTCCTGGTAGAGCTGTTGATTATAGTGTCTTCCTCAACATCCATACACTCCCCAACATATATAAACACACGCACACAGGAAAAAGAGTAAGAGTACCTCCAAGGCTGGCCAAAATCCCCACCTCTGAGACGCTAATTGGTTCAATGGTGGGTATGTAACCCAGGCAGGGCCAATCAGAATATTCTCAAAACCGTTAAACAGATGTGGAAAGTCTTGCCTTTGGGCTCATGAGATTGTGGGCTTAGGGATGAAAAATGCTGTCTTTCTTACTACATTTAAGATGGCCTGTGTGAGAAATAAATTCAATACCAGAGGATAATAGAAGCTAAGGATGCATTCCTAGAATGAGTCATATTTGGCTAGACTTCTTTGAGTCAACTGAGTCTCTTAGAGAATTAGAAATGGTTCTACTATGGATACACCAAAGTCCAGCCTGAGCCTCTAGACGGCAAAAAAGCCAAGTAACTACTTCAATATCATTTCCAATAATCGCTAATTTTGTGAGTGATCAGTGATCACATAGGCTACTTCCAGACCTATAATCTTGTATTTGCAGCTAAACAGAAAAATAGCTGGGTTTACTAATGACTAAGTGCGGCTTGCTGACAAAATTGTGAGAGCCTGTTAATAAGTAAGCAAACTGGGTTTCTTACATAATTGCTGTACACAATTTCTTATTCTACAGAAGGTGCTGAAATCGGCATGCATGCGATGAAAGCCAAATTCCAAGTGGAAATTTAGATGTTCTTATGTTGAAAACTAATTATTGTTTTCTAAATGGAAACATTTTTAAAGAAATCATGTGAGGGCACAAGTACAAACAAAAACACCAGAAGTAAAACATAGAAGAGAGGGCAACAACTTTAAATCTGCTTTGGAAAATATTCAAAAGGTATCATCTTCAAGTAGTATGTGAAACTTGAGTTCATGAGACCACTTCCAGTGAAATACGCCTTCTAAATCTTGAAATTCAAAAACCTGAAGTCTTTACCTTAGTCAGTTACTATCAGAAACGGAAAAAAAACCTAAGAACTCAATGACATAACCAGCACAAGTACTATGGAAAAACTAGCCAAATAAGACCTTTGAAACAAGCATTGACTTAGAATTATCAACATGTAGAATGGGGACTGCAGGAATATTTTAGCAAGTGATTCTGATGAGAAACTGTTGTTTCCTCACAATCAGTTCAGTTCAGTTCAGTCGCTCAGTCGTGTCCGACTCTTTGCGACCCCATGAATCGCAGCACGCCAGGCCTCCCTGTCCATCACCAACTCCCAGAGTTCACTCAGACTCACGTCCATCGAGTCGGTGATGCCATCTAGCAATCTCATCCTCTGTCATCCCCTTTTCCTCCTGCCCCCAATCCCTCCCAGCATCAGAGTCTTTTCCAATGAGTCAACTCTTTGCACGAGGTGGCCAAAGTACTGGAGTTTCAGCTTTAGCATCAGTCCTTCCAAAGAAATCCCAGGGCTGATCTCCTTCAGAATGGACTGGTTGGATCTCCTTGCAGTCCAAGGGACTCTCAAGAGTCTTCTCCAACACCACAGTTCAAAAGCATCAATTCTTCGGCCCTCAGCTTTCTTCACAGTCCAACTCTCACATCCATACATGACCACTGGAAAAACCATAGCCTTGACTAGACGGACCTTTGTTGGCAAAGTAATGTCTCTGCTTTTCAATATGCTATCTAGGTTGGTCATAACTTTCCTTCCAAGGAGTAAGCGTCTTTTAAAATCATGGCTGCAGTCACCATCTGCAGTGATTTTGGAACCCTAAAAAATAAAGTCTGACACTGTTTCCACTGTTTCCCCATCTATTTCCCATGAAGCGATGGGACCAGATGCCATGATCTTCATTTTCTGAATGTTGAGCTTTAAGCCAACCTTTTCACTCTCCTCTTTCACTTTCATCAAGACGCTTTTTAGTTCCTCTTCACTTTCTGCTGTAAGGGTGTTGTCATCTGCATATCTAAGGTTATTGATATTTCTCCCGGCAATCTTGATTCCAGCTTGTGCTTCTTCCAGCCCAGCGTTTCTCATGATGTACTCTGCATAGTAAACTTTAAAAAACTGAATTTTTAAAACAGAGTTTGATGAGGTGGTTGGATGGTATCACTGACTTAATGGACCTGAGTGAGCAGACTCCAGGAAATAGTGAAGGACAAGGAAGCCTGGTGTTCTGCAGTCTATGAGGTTGCAAAATCAGACACAATTTTGTGACTGAACAACAACAAAAAATTGAGTATTTAAATTTTTCAAAAGGCCCTCAATCCTTTTATTGAATCCTTGGGGCAAGGTATGTTTTAGGGCCAGAATTTTATGAGATTCACAAGTTTGTGAATTTTAGGAAGGTAACACACTCTATGTACTATATTTTGTAAACTGCCCAGGAAGGTTTCATGCAGCATGCCATTAACAAGCAGATATATCTACAGCAAAACACACACATTTGTGTCAACAAATAAATACTGTAGGGAGCCTCCCACCCGTTCAAGTTTTGCTGGCAAATTAATTCTATCTCAAACCTTTTTTTTTTTAATTTCCAGTTTTTAGAGCTTTGGGGATTTCAGAAATAAAGATGAAAAGACTATAACCTATACGAAAATCTTAATGCTTATTTTACAAAGTTTCAGATTTACTTAGTATCCCAGAGGTCCATTCTATAATGATGATACTCAGCCACTCAGCACTTGACCAAAATATGTATTCAGTATACATCAAGTTCCTCCAGCTTAAAATCAAGTCCTAATATATATGTTCAATTTAGAACAGTTGGAAAATACAAAAAAATAAAAAATAATAAACAAAAATAACCCACTATTTGAATGTAAACTGGTATAGCCAGTAGGCAGAACAGTATGGAGGTTCCTCAAAAAATTAAAAATAGAGTTACCACATGATCCAGCAATTCCAATCCTGGGCACATATCCAGACAAAACTGTAATTCAAAAAGACACATGCACCCTATGTTCATAGCAGCACGATTTAAAATAGTGAAGGCATGGAAACCAAAATGTCCATTGAGAGAAGAATGGATAAATTAGATGTGGTGTGTGTAATATTACTCAGCCATTAAAAAGAACGAAATAATGCCATTTTCAGCTACATGGATGCCTAGAGATTATCATACTAAGTGAAGTAAGTCAGAAAGAGAAAGACAAATACCATATGATGTCACTTAAACGCATCTGGAATACCCTTTCAACCTGAGGGCTTTGATCTTTCTTAAATTCTGGAAAATTCTCAGTCATCATTTCTTCTAATATGTTTTAGGGAAATTAAAATGGAGGCAGTCTGGTTCAGGCTTCAGAAGTAAGGGAGCAGACCTCTGACCAACTTCTGATCTTGCCTGGACTTCCTGCCTGTAATCGCACAATTGCTACCACCAAGTCAAGTGGCCTGTGATTATAAGCAGGAGCCTCCAAAACTGCAATTGAAGTCTCACCTATGGGGTCGACACACCGCCCAGGACCCTATTCCCCACTAGGACTCCAGACTGCTGTTACTCAGGACTTCCCAGTGCTGTTCAAGTCTGGATGTAGAATTTGGCCAACGTGGTGATGCATATGCTACTGCCTCTATTGTTCCTGTTTCTTTTCTTTTAATGACTATATGGACTTTCCAGGTGGCTCTAGTGGTAAAGAAATGACTATATGTTGAGATTAAGTCAAATAATCCTGTGTTAAATATTGAAATTATTTACTGTGTAACTAGTGGTTTATTAATGAATCCTTCAATCCTAAATTGAAAGAAAACTTTCAGCAAAACAACATTGCCTCTCCACTATTCACACTCTTTCCTCTTTTCGGAACTCCTAATTAGACATTAGTTGATGCCTCAATTTTTACATATATGTATGTATTGCCAGGGAGAACTTCCAAATGTACAAGCTGGGTTTAGAAAAGGTAGACAAATCAGAGATCAAATTGCCAATTTGTTGGATTATAGAGAAAACAAGGGAATTCCAGAAAAACATCTTCTGCTTCATCAACTACGCTAAAGTCTTTGACTGTGTGGATCTCAACTAACTGTGGAAAATTCTTAAAGAGATGGGAATACCAGACCACTTTACCTGTCTCCTGAGAAACTTGCATGCAGGTCAAGAAGCAACAGTTAGAACCTGACATGGAACAATGGACTGGTTCAAAATTGGGAAAGGAGTATGACAAGGCTGTATATTGTCACCCTGTTTATTTAACTTACATGTGGAGCACATCAAATGAAATGTCGGGCTGAATAAATCACAAGTTGGAATCAAGATTTCCAGGAGAAATATAAAAAGCCTCAGATATGTAGATGATACCACTCTAATGGCAGAAAGTGAAATGGAACTAAAGAGTCTCTGGATGAGTGTGAAAGAGGAGAGTGAAACAGCTGGTTTGAAACTAAACATTCAAAAAACTAAGATCATGGCATCTGGTCCCATCACTTGCTGGCAAATACATAGGGAAACAATGCAAACAGTGACAGACTTTCTTTTCTTCGGCTCCAAAATCACTGCGGATGGTGCCTGCAGCCATGAAATTAAAAGACCTTTGCTCCTTGGAAGAAAAGCCATTACAAAACTATATAGCATATTAAAAAGCCGAGACATCACTTTGCCAACAAAGGTCAGAATAGTCAAAGCTATGGTTTTTCCAGTAGTCATTTACAGATGTGAGAGTTAGACCATAAAGAAGGCTGAAAACCAAAAAATTGATGCTTCTGAATTGTGGTGCTGGAGAAAACTCTTGAGAGTCCCTTGGACTGCAAGAAGATCAAACCAGTCAATCCAAAAGGAGATCAACCCTGAATATTCACTGGAAGGACTGATGCTGAAGCTGAAGCTCCAACATTTTGACCACCTGATGCAAAGAGCTGACTCAGTGGAAAAGACCCTGATGTTGGGAAAGATTGAAGGCAAAAGGAGAAGGAGGTGGTAGAGGATGAAATGGTTAGATAGCATCACCAACTCAATGGACATAAATTTGAGCAAACTCCAGGAGATAGTGAAAGACAGGGATGCTGGCATGCTGCAGTCCATGGGACTGCAAAGGGTCAGATACGACTTAATGACCGAACATAACACACACGTGTATATACACATATAATATATATATTCTCTTGATTTTTCTTGATTTCTCTGTACTACAACTGGGAGAATTACTCAGTACTATCTTCCAACTCATTAATTTTCATTTTAAATGTGTTTGAACTGGAGTTTAACCAACTTTTGTTAATTTCAGTAACTTTTTTACTTTACATAGCCATTTACTTCATATTTACTATTTTTTATTTATAACATGTTTTAAATAACTATTATTTCTTTTATCTTTTTAAGGATCTTTAAAAATACTTAAAATCAGTCTGAAATTGCTCTAACAATCCAGTAGATTTTAAGGGAGTTTATCTCCTGGTAGTTGTGTTTATTTTCTAAGTAATGGTCTTCCTTATCTGTTTGCAGGCTCAGACTTTCCCTTCCTTTTTCCAATGGTTTTGAGGTAAGCTACCCCTCTTCTTTGCCAACAAAGGTCCATCTAGTCAAGGCTATGGTTTTTCCAGTGGTCATGTATGGATGTGAAAGTTCGACTGTGAAGAAAGCTGAGAGCCGAAGAATTGATGCTTTTGAACTATGGTGTTAGAGAAGACTCTTGAGAGTCCCTTGGACTGCAAGGAGATCCAACCAGTCCATTCTTCTTCATTCTGATGAAGATCCATCAGTCCTGGGTGTTCTTTGGAAGGAATGATGTTAAAGCTGAAACTCCAGTACTTTGGCCACCTCATGCAAAGAGTTGACTCATTGGAAAAGACTCTGATTCTAGGAGGGATTGGAGGCAGGAGGAGAAGGGGACGACAGAGGATGAGATGGCTGGATGGCATCACCGACTCGATGGACATGAGTTTGAGTAAACTCTGAGAGTTGGTGATGGACAGGGAGGCCTGGCGTGCTGCAATTCATGGGATCGCAAAGAGTCGAACACGACTGCGTGACTGAACTGAACTGAACTGAACCCCTCTTCTAGATTCATGACCTCCAAGTCTGGTGCTCTTGTACCAGTTGATAATGGAGAAATTACAGTTCCCAACTTTAAGCCATCTGGCAGCTCAGCCACTTCTGTGTCACCACTTCAGATTCACAGCTTTTTAAAGCAACAGCCAGGAACAGAGGCTTTCAGCCTTCTTTTCAGTCAGCCCCAATCCAGCTACAAGATTCACTCAGGGTATCTGACTCCAGCTCCCCTGCACAAAGTTATTTCCACTTGCTCCTGAACCCAGAATCTAAATGCATGTTTCCTTTTCATTTCAGTCCCTGGAGATGTTTATCTTGTTCTTGAGTATACCTGGATCTTTTCTTTTTCTGCTTAAATGTGTAACTGCAGTTCGGAACAGGGTAGGGAGCCAAAAGCAGGATAAACACTACCACAACAGCAGTAGCTAACATTTACTGCAGACATACTATGAGCCAACTTTATATTTATTTTTTAGTGAAATCCTCCCAACAATCTTTTATGGTAAGTACTTTTATTATATCCATTTAAAAGGTGAGAAAACAGAGGAATGGGGCCATTAAACAATCTTACCAAGATTACCAGCTAATAAAGACCAAGGACCAAAGGTCTGATTCCAGAGACCATGCTCTTAACTACGCCTCTGCTGGCTTCCATTCTGACCAGAATGCTCGACAATTTTGATTTAACTCTGAATATTTTGCATACAGACAGGATTTTATTGTCTGGAAGGGAAGCCAAGCCATATTCCAGGTAGAAAGTAGCATACTGGCTTCATGTTTTATTTAGTGTTATTCAGTCTAGGCCTATACCTAATACCAGAAACTTAGTTTTCAATGCCTTTTTACCAAAAGTCCTTCCGACTTTGCCTGGGCTCCACACATTTCATGTTTATCTCTAGACACCTAGGACCATCCATGGAGGCTTTCCTCTGACTCTGCCTTTTCACCACCCTCACTCTGCCCTAATTTATAATGCCTAGGAAAGGACTTTATTAAGGCATTCATACAAAGTACCTCCAAGAGTTCCATTTTTCATTTTCCTTCATAGTCAAAAGCTTTAATATTAAAGGATTAAATTTGTAATGTAAGCAACATGCAATGTCACCTAAAAAGAGCCAAACTCGATTTTAGGCTGCACTGTTAAAAGCATAAGATCTAAAAAAGTAAAACTCAGTAGTCTCACTCTACGCTGTGCTGATAATTCACTCAAACATTAACTGAATAGCTCCCAAGGACCAGGCACTGAGCGACGCACTACGGACACATGATCAATCATCCTTTCTCTTTTCTACCATGCGTACATTTTCCACATTTAATCCTCACAACAGGCCACCCCGGGAACAGTATGCTCCATTTATAAAAATCACATTTCAGAGAATTTTCTGAAATTAAAAAAAAAAAAGTGTTTATTGTTGCTTTGTCATCCAAAATACTTACAGACTTTTCTGAGGTTTAATACACAATTTTAAAACAGAGAGATTAGTGAAGTAAAAGACAGAAGGAAAGACTAAAAGGAGCCCATAGAAGACAAATGGTTAGGCAACAATAACTTGAGAAAAGTTCAGCATTTGCTGACTGGAGAAGTGCTGTTTGTTTCCTTTTTAATCAAGATTAAAATTATATATAATTTATATGCATAAGTTATATGAAAGTCATGACCTAGAACAATGTGTAATTGTTAAACCACGACCCAGAACAATGTATAATTACTAACATCAGAAAGAGTTACAATGGCTCTTCAGATTCAGCCTTTCCTAACATCAACTTCAGAGCTTACAAGTATTTTCTATGATGAATAAATCGAGCTATTCTTAATGAAGCTTAGGTAGAACTTGAGACTGGTGAGAAAGTCAATACAAAGTCTAAGCAAAATAAAGTCTTAAACTTGAGTTGTGGCAGCAGGATGGAAAAGAAAAGGAATTTATCAGACATAATTGAAGAAGACCAACTTTGATAACCATATACAGAGGGAAAATACACCAAGTATCTAGGCTCCAAACTTTGGAATAAGAGAAGTTAGTGGCGCCATTAACATACATACAGACCATGGAAAAAGGTGCAGATTTAGGACAACAGGTGAATTTAGCTTGATATGTATGACTTTCAAGTGTCAGCAAGACACTCCGAAGGAGATATTCAGCAGTTCAAATTAGGTCTGGGGGCTGAAGGACATAAGATAAAAAGATCACACAGGTGAAAGTGTTCAGTACAAAACCGTGACCCCTTTATACCTTCCAGCTTTAGTCAGACCAAACAGATGCAGTTCCCCAGCAGAGGCAGCTCTCTCCCATTTCTACCTCCAAACAAACTTTTCTTTAAAGCCAGACACCCTATTTTCCACCTGGTTAGCTCTCTGTCACCTTTTGGAATACGCAGGTGTCATTTTCCCACCAAGAAGATGGTACCGGTTCTTTGCTCTCTCACTTCGTGTACCTAGTTTTCAGCACCATGCCTAAAATAACAGGCACTTGAAAGACTAAAAGAATACACTTGGCATGTGCTCAAAAAGCCTGGGAAGAAACTCTATCCTCTCAGAGGTGACCGCTCAAGAAATGAACTTGGATGACATTCCCAAAAGAGAGAAAAGAAAGTGGTCCTAAATACAGGGAATCATCATGGAACATCTTTATCAAGGGAACAGTTCCCCAAAATGCTTCTGGACTTCTTTCAGGCCTACATACACCACTGTAACACAAGGCTCATTCACAGGTTGCTGGGAAGATTAAATGAGATAGCATATATAAAGCACCTAGTGTGCCTGGCACTCAATTAATGTTCCCTTCTGTTCCTTGACCCAGTGTGAAAACATGATAAAGCTAGCTTATTTCCAACTTCAGTAACCCTAAAAAGCCAAGAAAAATATTTTTTGAGAAAGGGAAACTAGACTTGTCAGATGCTCTCTCTAGAGCAGAGTTTTTACAACCTCCACATTATTGTCACTTTTCCCTGGATAATTTTTTGTTTTGGGGACTTCCTGTATAAGAGGAGAAGGGGGTAACAGAGGATAAGATAGTTGGATAATATCACCAACTCAATGGACATGAGTTTGAAAAAACTCTGGGAGATAGTGAGGGACAGGGAAGCCTGGTGTGCTGCAGTCCATGGGGTCATGAAGAGTTAGACACGACTTGGTGACTGAACAACAGACTTTATAAGCCATCCTCTTAAAAGTTAACCAAAACTGGTAGCTAACCTCTTAAATGTCAAGCAAGTCATCATAAATAATGCACACAATCTAACCACTCAGTACATTATCACAGAGATCCTTAAAGACAAATGAATATAACGAAAGTACGAACAGCCAATCACAAAAGGTCTTCACACAAAATGAAAAGATTTATTCCAGTACTCAAGTGTCTAATCCTACCTTCATGTCTACACATAGTAAAGACTTACAAGTTTTAGGTAGACAGACACTGATGACCTGTAAAATAACATTATACACGTTTAAGAATTATTAAGTATCATATGCTCATGTATTGCAACAACAAAAAATTATACACACTAACCAAAAAACAAAACAAGAAAAAACAAAAGCTGAGTTAACAGTTCATTAGGGCTTTTGATCAAAATGTGAAGTCAATAAAGTTGACCTCGATAAAGTTACTTCTCTATACCTGTTTCCTCCTTGGTAAAATGGACATATAGTGTCTACCTTGAAGAGTTGTTGAGGGATTGAATTGAGTTAAAATAGGTAAAATGCTGAAACAATACATATTAAACATTATTTTTTATGATTATTTTTAAGGCTGCATGTCAGAGAGAAGCATATCTTGGGTGACTGTATAAAAGTAGGCACGGTGAAGTCAGATAACAATGAACTTGCACCCAGATTCTTTGCGTTCAAACTTCAGTTCCTTTACTGTTTCATCTAGGCTTCCATTTTCTCATCTGTAGAAGAGGAAAGCACTTTGAAAATGGAGGCGCATAAGAGAAAAATCTAAAGGCTGCATCTTTAGTAGGATAGGAGGGGAAAAAGTTGGAGCTGTCTTCAATTTGGTAGAGGAAACTTTGTTAAGAAGGTGCTTTTCAAGGAAAGCATATGCCTTTGTTGCAGGAAGGGGGACCCCTTCCAGGGCCCAAAAGTGGGCTCTTGTCTAACACTCAGAAATGAATTATCTGAGGAGACACACATGCTGACAAAGCAAGGGACTTTATTGGAAAGGGACGCCTGCCAGAGAGCAGTAGGTTAACAGAACCCAGGAGAACTGCTCTGCTGTGTTTCTTGAAGTCTGAAGTTTTATGGTGATGGGATTAGTTTCCGGGTTGTCTTTGGCCAATCTTTCTCATTCAGGGTCCTTCCTCCCTGGTGGAACAGGCATTGCTTAGCCAAGATGGATGTCAGTGAGAAAGATTCTGGGAGATGGTTGGACACGTGGTGTTTTGACCCTTCCCAAATTCATCCGGTTAAAGGTGGCTTGTTAATTCCGTGTTCCTTACCACGACCTCCTATGGTAAAATAACTCACGGCAAACGGTTACTACATTGCCTGGCCAGAGTGGGCGGTTTCAGTCAGTTTGCTTCTCCAAACAACTCAAATCCAGGTAGGTCTGACTCAAAAGCCTTTGCTTTAGTCTGTAGTTTGAAAGCTTAAAACGAAAACAGAACATCCTGAGTCGTGGCGGGGGAGGGGGGGGGAGTTTATTTTCTTTATATAAGGTAGGCACACTAACACTTTGGCCCTTTGAAGGTAATATGAATATATTAAAGGTACTGGCAGGGATTTCGTCACCATCCATTGAAAACAGCGTGAACAGACCACGGGACTCCTAAGTGATCTTTTCAAACATGAAAGATTAGTTCTTTCAAAAGTGAAGAAGGATCATGTTGGAAGAAACGAAATTTGTATAATCAGGAGTGTCCCAATAGTTTTAAATCAGTTTTATATATCTAGCTTTACATAGAAAACCCACTGCCTTCCAAGGAGCATTTCAAAATCATCAAGAAACGTGCATATTGTAAGTAAAAGTTGCAACATCAAATCATATGTTAGGTGTAGAACTATCTCCACTGCTGCCAAAAGTGCAAAGAAGAAAAATTAACCTTTCCTAACCATTTTGGCAAATGCCATCCCCACATCCCCGACCCCACTCCCGCAAAGCCTCGGAGGCGGGGTCTTGGTTCCTGGTAGAGGATTTGCAAAGGTACCAGCATTCAGATCCACCTAAGTACTAAAAGGAAGGTCAAAGCGCCCTTCCGCGACCTTTACGAAAAATACCCCAAATTTCTGTCTTTGCCTCAGGGTAGGCCAGTCGCTGGGCATTCTCCTCATCATCCCCCAGGGAAGAGGAAGTGGCCGCGATTGACTCGGCTCAGATCGGGTCCGGTCCGGTCCTCCCGGGTCTCACAGCCAAGCGGGGGCGGGCTCCCACGTGGCGCCTGCAGCCTAACCAAAGCCGGCTCCGCACCCCGGCCGGCGCTCTGATTGGTCAAGGGCGGCGGAGCGTCTCCGGAGCCTGAGGCGACTGGGCCAAACTGGGCGGACAGCGGGCAAAGGGTCGCAGCCAGGCGGGCAACTACCAGAGCTACCCGTCCCGTGCGTTGGCCCCATACCGAGGGTTGAGGTTACCACCCAGCGCCTCGGTCGCGCAACCCTACGTGGCCCCTGGCTAGCGGCAGCTCGTCGCCCTCCACCCTATGTCAGGTAGGGCTCACCTCAGCGCTGGAGACTCTTCCACCTTCAGCTTTTTGGGCTTTGGCTCCTCCTCTGCCGCTGCCATCTTCGCGCTCCCACCTCACTTACGCTCCAGGGCTCGCCCCACCCCTTCGGCTCCCTCTCCCCGCCCCCTCGCCGCATCACCGCCTCCTTGTCACTAAACCCCGCCCCCTTTGGCTCCTCCCAGTTTGTGCCTCTCCCAGCCCTAGTCTTTTGGCCCTACCTCTTGGCCTTACCCATTGGCTAGTACACAGCTCTTCCAGACCCCGCGCGCTCGACTCCAGGGACACCCCAGACTGGTTTAGGCTGCAGATGAGCGCCTGAGTCCAAAAGAGGTGAAAGCTCTCATTCTTCTAGACCTGGATGATTCAGAAGATGATATCCTAAAATTCAAAAGACGTCTTCTCATTCAGCGTCTTCCCGCTCGTTTACTCTTCCTAAAACTATTGGTTATATTGAAGCTGTTAGTCAGGCAATCTACTGGGCATCCCAACTGCAGGGTCCTCACGGCTTTCTCAGCTGTCTCAGCTTCGGTCCGGAGAGGACCCCGCGTCTAATCACTGACAGGCCCAGGAGCCGGGGTGAGTGTGAGGGGCGGGGGAGGGGGGGGTGGTCTACGGACAGGGGACATCACGAAAGCTGGGAAGCAGACTGACTAGTTAGACCTCCGCTTCCAGCCAGGGGTGTGGAAGCGCCTCCGGTGCTGTGGACCGGAGCCGCGCCTTCCTCCCGGCCTTCCGGTCTTTCTTGCCAGCTAGGCCGGAAGGGAACGGTACACCTACAGCCCAGTGTTCTCAGGCCTCAAGCTCAAGAGGTTCAGGCTCATTGGGGTCGCTTGTCGTGCTTCGGCGCGGCAAAAAGGTCTTGTCACGCACGGAGAGCTGGAGTACCGACAACTCGGACCTCAACCCCAGGCTTCTACTTTGGAGGACAAAATCCCTAACTGACGCGAGCGGGCGTCCTGTTAGAGGGTGGCACCTGGATGAGCCTCGGTGAATACGGTGAGAAGGGTGTTGCAGTTCTTCAAAAATGAGTTAATAGGAATTTAAACTGAGGAGGTGACAGTTGGATTTGG
>NW_011494881.1:8024153-8034566 GCF_000754665.1 Bison bison bison | reverse complement strand
TTGATAGCGTAGTAGTAGTTACTCAGTCGTGTCCGACTCTTTGCGACCCCACGGACCCCGCCAGTCTCCTCTGTCCATGGGATTTTCCAGGCAAGAATACTGGAGTGGATTGCCATTCCCTTCTCCGGAGGATCTTCCTGATCCAGGAATCGAACCATGGTCTCCTGCATTGCAGGAGAACTCTTAACTCTTTGAGCTACAGGAAGACTTGTTGATACTTGTTTCAAATTAGTAGTCTTCCTGAGAAGGGTTTCCCAAGTGGCTCAGTGGTAAAGAATCTGCCTGTCAATGATGGAGACCTGGGTTCGATCCCTGGGTTAGGAAGAAATGGCACCCCACCATTATTCTTGCCTGAGAAATCCCACGGACAGAGGAGGCTGGTGGGCTACAATTCCATGAGGTCTCAAAAGAGTCGGACACGACTTAGCGACTAAACAACAACACGTAAGAAAGGAGGAATTTTGTAGAACTTGGGCTATATCCATTTTGAGACAGTAGTTTAGATGGAGATGAAAGGTTGAAAAAAAACTTTCCAGGTGAAAACCAAAACAGGTGAAGTTTCATATAATGTTGGTAATAAGTGTTTGTTTTGTTTGGCAGACACTTAACAGTGACATGAAATGCTGCAAAGATCAAAGGAGGAAGTTGAAGTCTGAGAATAGGTTGTTGGAGTTGATGATTAAGAAGTCATTGGGTCATTTGCAAGAACTGCTTTAATAAGAGTCAGTTATTGAGAGGAGAGACTGCAAGTGTAGACTAATGCTTCTTCATGTGGCGCAT
Source organism: Bison bison bison (assembly GCF_000754665.1). NCBI lineage: Eukaryota > Metazoa > Chordata > Mammalia > Artiodactyla > Bovidae > Bison > Bison bison. The sequence goes on along the minus strand of NW_011494881.1, from coordinate 8,033,786 downwards.
GAAGAGAAAAATTGTTTGCAAGCTCCCTAAAAGGTTTGGGGTTTGCTTTAAAGGATACAAGGCACTTTATGAGCAAGTAACTCATGTACAAGATTAAAGATTGAAGAAAGAAGAAGACCTTGGAAGAGAGGAGAGGGGATGGGATCAGAATTAGAGTGAAAGGATTACTGTTGGAAAGGACAGAGGACACTTTCAGTTGAACCATAGGAAAAGTAGAGGATTGAGATGAGAGAAAAATTATTGGAATCCTAATATGCCTTTAGTTGGGAAGCTCTCTTGGCAACAAGATTAGCTTTTCTTACTGAATCTTAGGATTTTACAAGTTTTACATAATTTTACAATTATGTTGACTGTTTTTCTAAATAGTCAACATAATAGACTATTGGAGTTCCCTGCAGACTAGATATATTTAAGTAGCTCAGTAATATTTTAATTCACACACAACAAATGGTATTTGTAGAGAGGAGAAATTCACTTTCTCAACAAATGACCTTCTCTCCTCTTGCACAGAAAAAATAGAAGCCATCATCTTGCAACCAGGTATACAAATCTGCTTTCCTTCTGTTTAAAGAGGGAAAAGTGCCCCTTCTCCTTAGGAAAGACACATGCTTTCACCAAGTTTCCCAGTGCCATCCTCCCCTAGCTTCTCAGAGTCCTCTTTTTCTTTTTTTTTTTTTTTTAACTTATTCCCGCTCTCCCATCATCAGCCTCCCTTCTACTTACATTTTTCCTTTAGCATTTAAAAATATCCTTCCTTAACTTTATGAACTATTCCCCTTTATTTTCTTGCCTTCTCCTTCACAGCTATAGTTCTTGACTGTATCATCTAGTCTTCTTATCTCTGTTTTTCCCACTTCTTGCTATGTCCTTCTCAGCCCACTGTAGTATATCTTTTTGCCAGCATTCCACTGAGCTACAGTGAAACTTCTTTCACTGAGATCACCAATAGCCTCTAAATTGTACATTCTCATCAGGGACAAAATTTGCTTCTTATGAGGAAAAAAAAATCATACTTTCTATGTATAAAGCACAGATATGGTACATAAAGAGATATACAGAAATATTCTGTGATTTTAATAATTTTATGGAGGAGGGGTATGAATGAATGGGGCTCTGAAAAGGCCTCTTCAGATGCAATAATGAAAAGAAAGTTGAGGAACACTGTAAAATAACAGATATTTTAAGTTTCTCTTATAGCTTGACCTCTTTGTGCCATTTAAAGTGTTTACCACTCCATTGTTCTGGAAACACACTGACTGACATACTCTAGTTACTTAAAAAACTCTGCTCCCTTTTTTTTTTCTTATCCATCTTCAGCCACATTTTCTCATTCTTTTTGTAGGCTGACTTGATCCATATGCTTCTCAAATGTTGAAGTTCCTTCTATAGGTTCTCTTCTACTATATACGTTCTCTCTTTGCAGTTTTACTCTCCTTTTGTTATAATTTCCATTAATAAAAAATCATGGTTACAGTACTCACAAATCTATCTCCAGTTTAGCTTCCCTCTGAAGCACCAGACCTCTGTATACAGTGGTGTTTTGAATATATCCATTGGGGTCAAATATATCCAGAATTGGGTCAGATTATATAGGACCAGAACTAAATTCCTTTTCCCTCTCATGTCCCCTGCCCCGTCTCTACCCCCAAAACTTTGCTCAACCCTAAATGTTTCTCTTACCTTTTCATTTTGCTTCATCTGTATTGTCAGCACTCTAGATAGGCCCCCACATAAGTCATCTCTCAGCTAATGTCACAATATTCAATTGCCCAATTATCCAATTTCTATAGTGCGATCTTTCTTAAAACTATAAATTGGATTACATGAATCCCTTGCATAAAACCATTTAAAAAATGACTTTTTGCATTGCACTGGGGACAAAGTGAACCAATATCTGCTTTTCTCCATTTTTATCTCACCACCGCCATCCACCTTCTGAAGTTGCTAAATTTGTACTGGGTTTCTTTATCTTATGTTCTTTCTCACCTTGAAGCCTTGTGGATTTTTATAGCACAGTATTTCCCCTGTTATCTTACTGTATTAAATTGTTTGTTTTCTTTGCTGAACTCTAAATGCTTTGAGTTCAGAGACTCTGTTTTGTTCAACTTGTATCCCCATTGCTTAATATAGAAAACATACAAAACTTTGTTGAATGAACAATGGTCAGAATATTGGTTAAAAATCAGAATGACTAAAATATTTTCTGGTTTCATTCTCTCACCTTAGATACACGCCCTTCTGTGCCTCCATTCTGTTATATACAGAAGGAATACATTTTCTTTTTTAGTCACTCTCTTCCAAGGGTATTTTGACTATTGTGATTGCATTGTTTGTGAGTCATCAGGCTGCATGTGTTCAACATTCAGTAAAGAGGGTTTATGAAATATTTAAGCTGCAACTGAAGCTCTGATGGAACTGCCTCTAAACACAGTTTCTTAAGTGGCTTTAATATAAGCTGGGAGAATTCTGTTTTCTGACTCTGAAGTCACTGGAACAAAAGGATAGTTGTGGTAGCTTTCCCAGAAAGTTTATTAAAATAATGGAAGAAGTAACTGCGGCTACTCAAAGGGTAAGTAGCTAAAGAAACACCTTAATTTACACAGCTGCATGCAGTATTTGTTTTTTGCACTAGGCCCTTGGTCTTAATATGGATAGAAGAAATAAGCTCTCTTTCCCTATAGTAGAAGGTTAAGATCGGTTTTAAAGCTGCGCACTTTGAAAGCTGCAGGTACTATGCTTCCATCTCAGCGCTCAGGACAACAGCAGTAAATCCAGATGGTGGTTTGACTTACTCTATTCTTCTGAGACCTGGACGGTGCCAATAAAAACAGCTTTGGTGGAAACTTTTCCTGGAAAGAATTTTTCACCAGCTTAAGACGACAAGTAGGAATTGGCCCTTCAAATAAAGAAACTACGAAGTCACTTATTCAACAGCAGCTTTTTTAGGGTATATTGTAAGAGTAAAGTAGCAAAGATCCATGCGAACTATACTTTCTTTAGGATAAATAGGTGAAGATAACTGTCAGCTCTCTCAAACATAATGTCTGCTGTACGTAATTTATTAGAATACATTTGGCTTCTAACTAAACAAGAAACATATCCTTCAACTCATTCTCTTAAATTTTAAGTTCAAACAGCACATTTGCTGTCCAGTCCAATATGATAACCATTAGCTCTGTGTAGTTATTTAAATTTGATTAAAATTAAAACTTCAGTACATCAGTTGCATTAGCCACATTTCAAGTGTTCACATGTGCTTCTGGGAGGCAAGTAAGAATACTGGACACTACTGCAGTAGAGTGTGTTCATGATAATTAGCTTCTGGGAGGCAAGTAAGAACAGGAGCTCAAGATTCAACTGGATGTGGGTTTGAATCCTAGCTCTGATACTTACTGTATGAACTTAGATAATTATCATAATTATCATTTCCAGACATTCTTGTCTAATCTGAAAAATGGGGATAAGTATTTATAGCGTTGATTATGAGGATTAAAGAAGATAATGTAAGTAAAGTGCCTAGGATAGTGCCTGGCCCACAGTAAGTATTCAGTTTTAGATATTATTAATTCATTCATCTTTAATGAGTAAAACACTTTGAAGCTGAAAATTAGTTATTGTGAAAGATGCTATATTCCATAGATGGCTCGCCTGAAGTCCTCAAGCCTGGGTCTCACTGCGTTCATTACAAAAGTTCCACTTTAATCCGTACTTTATATTTCAGGTGAAAATTTTATTCCACAAAAGGTATATAATGCAACTTTAATCGCAGATCTTATTTCTGGATAGCCCTGTTCCTTTTTTTTTTTTAACATATCAGAGAGCAGAGGTAATAGTTAAAAATCAGTAGGTTCTGAATAGTAAGTCTCTGTATCCCAGTGGTGCTATTTTAACACTCAAATGGAAACTGACACAAAGCAAACTTACTAAACAAGACATCTGACTAGATAAAGTGGAAAAATTTAGCAGGTTCCAGATATTTATCTGGAAATGGCTACCCACTCCAGTATTCTTGCCTGGGAAACCCCGTGGATTGAGGAGACTGACAGACTATAGTCCATTGGGTCGCAAAGAGTCAGGCATGACTGGGTTGACTGAGTATGGGTATTAATCTGGAAAAATTTAGTAGGTCCAAAGCCTTAGCTGTCAGGGTTTATTGCTGCCAACTCAATCAAGGTTGACTACTTGGCTAAGTAGAGATGCATTTGAACAAAGAAACATTTTCTAATAAATAGGAAGCCTAAACCATTAACAGCACCCATATTTATTAATACAGTAATTACTAAAGCACATCTTATTAATTAGTATTATTTAAATTAGTAACTATTGAGCATGCACCACATGGGAAGAGAAAATTATCAGATAAGTCTTTAAATGTCAACTGCTTTCATTAAGTAAATGACTTCCTCTGAAAAGAACTGGTCAGGTTGTCATCGTTTTCCCTGTCGATAGAATTGAATTCATTCTGAAAACTCTTCCTTTCCTCTTTGCAGTTTGTCTTCATGCTTAGAAACTATATTAATAGATTTTACATTCTTTCTCCTTAGGCTACATTTATCATTCAGCACTGTAATTTTGAATGAATGGACCTCTAAGACTAAGTTATTGATACTGATATTATTCATATAAAAGAAAGGAGCGAGTTAACGTAATTAGATATTTGTCCACTGTCTCCCACATTACAAGGACAATAAACTCTTTATTTGAAGTATAACTAACACTCAGAAAAGTATTCAAGCTTTTAACAAAAAACCCAAAAAATTAACACAGAATGAACACAACTTGTAACCATGATCTAGATCAAGAAATAAACATTACCAGTACCTTAGAAGGCCAACCCTGTGCCTCACTTAAGTCACCACCCGCATTCTCCTTCATAATAGAAACCGTTTGATTTTTCTTAACTGTAGTTTTGTCTGTTCTAGAACTTAATATAAATACTGCATGTATCCTTTTGTGTCTGGCTTTGTTCAGTATTGTATTTGTAAGATTTGTCCATATTTGTTTCATGTAGCAATAATTCATTCATTTTCATTGCTGTTTCATTTTAATATATTAATTTATTTTCCCATTTACTATTAATAACCAGTAATAGTCTTCACTACTACAGTATATTGTTATGCATGTTTTTTGTGTACATTTGTACATATTTCTGTCAATCCACCTGGGGGTAGACTTCTGTGTTGCAGAGTATTAAAGAATACTTTGTGTTAATTGAAATAATTTAAATTAAAACTTAACCTTTTTTAAGGTAAGTTTTTAAGGGCTTCCCTGGTGGCTCAGAGGGTAAAGCACCTGCCTACAATGCTGGAGACCTGGGTTCGATCCCTGGGTCGGGAAGATCCCCTGGAGAAGGAAGTGGCAACCCACTCCAGTACTCTTGCCTGGAGAATCCCATGGAAGGAGAAGCCTGGTAGGCTACAGTCCATGGGGTCACAAAGAGTCGGATATGGCTGAGCAACTTCACTTCACTTCATCTTTTTTAATACTAAAAACTAAAGTGCACAGTATTCTAAAAATGTGAAGTTTAGTAGCTTTTAGTATAGTCACAAAGTTGTGCAACCATCATTTCTAATTCCAGAAGATTTTTATCACCTCAAAAAGAAATGCAAAACCAGTAATTCCCCATTCTTCTCCCTCTACCCAACCCCTGGCAATGGCTAATCTACTTTGTCTCTATAGATCTGCCTGTTCTAGACATTTCATACAAATGGAATCATACAATCTATGGTCTTTTGTATCTGGTTAGCATAATGTTTAAAGATCCATTCTGTTGTAGCATGCACTGGTACATCACTCTTTTTTATGGCTAAATAATATTTTATTTCAGATATTTATCAGTATTATTTATCCATTAATTGGTTAATGAATCCATTCATCAATTGATATACATTTGAATTATTTCCACTCTTTGGCTGTTATAAATAATGTTGCTACAACCATTTGTGTAAAAGTTTTTGTATGGACATATGTTTCCAGTTTTCTTGAGTATGTTGCTGCTAAGTCACTTCAGTCCTGTCCAACTCTGTGACCCCATAGACGGCAGCCCACCAGGCTCCCACATCCCTGGGATTCTCCAGGCAAGAACACTGGAGTGGGTTGCCATTTCCTTCTCCATTCTTGAGTATAAAGGAGTACAATTGTAGGGTCATTTGGTAACTCTGTCTTTAACTTTTTGAAGAACTCAACACTGTTTCCGCACATAGCTGCAGTGTTTCGTTTTCTTGCTTAGTTGTCATGGCTACAACCTCCAGTACCATGTTGAAAAGAAGTAGTGAAAATGGAGTATTGTTTGTTCTTTATATTAAGGGAAAGCTTTTGGTCTTTAAGCATTAAATGGTAGCTATAGGATTTTCACAGATGCTCATTATCAGGCTGAGGAAGTTTCTTTCTGTTGCTAGTTTAAATGCTTTTATCTCAAAGGTGGTTGGATTTTGTCAAATGATACTCTGCACCTTTTGAAATAATTGTATTTTTGTCTTTTATTTTATGAGAATTGTATATTGATTGATTTTCACATGTTGAACCAACCTTGCATTCTCGAATAAATCCCACTTGGTCAGGATTATAACCTTTTTAAATGTTGCTACATTCAGTTTGCTAGTATTTTATTGAAAATTTTTACATCTGTCTACAGATGTTGGTCTGTAGTTTCTTGTATTGCCTTGGTCTGGTTTTGGTGTCCAGATAATACGAAGATACTTTTCTTTGATATATACTAAATTTAAACATTTTCCTCCCACAGAAAATGATCCACAGTCTGTTTCTCATAAACTGTTCCGGTGACATATTTCTAGAGAAGCACTGGAAGAGCGTTGTGAGCCAGTCTGTCTGTGATTATTTCTTTGAAGCTCAAGAGAAAGCTGCTGATGTTGAAAATGTACCACCTGTTATTTCAACACCTCACCACTACCTCATCAGTATCTACCGGGATAAGCTCTTCTTTGTCTCTGTCATACAGACTGAAGTACCACCTCTCTTTGTAATTGAGTTCCTACATCGAGTTGCTGACACTTTTCAGGTTGGTTATTCATCAAGTCTTTTGAATTTGGATTATTCAAGTTAGTTCGAGGTGGGACATAATTATATTCTTTAATTTTGATGTACAGTCTGTTTCCCTCTCTCTCTGTCCCTCTTCTTTCTAACTAAGCATATGTTCATAAAATGTAAACCTTTTTAATAGGGCATACAAGTAGCACACACGGCTGCCCCTATTTTATGAGAACAGAACAATCTCATGGTCACAGAAACTGTATTTTTTTTAATGTATTATAAATTATGTCATCAGGAAATAATAGTGCCCTCGACATGCAGTTCTTTGAATGGCACCAAAGTTTTTATAGGTTATGAAATCTTGCATTACTTAAATTTTATTTTTTTTCTTATCTTGCTTAATGTACCAGTAGTTTAAAACTAATCTGTGTTTTTTGGAGTACCTAATCAGGGAAAATGAAGTTTATAGTTCTTATTCTGTTTTAACATTTCAGTGTACTTTCTGGCATAATTTGTAGCAGGAATTCAGTTCAATCTAAAAATATTAAGAAAATATTGATATAGTATATAGAATTATAGAGGGCTTTTTTCCCTCTGGTTTACATATTTTCAACATCTTAAACAGTGAATTATGCTACTGTAAATATACCCTTTATAATAGAATAAAAAATATTTAGCAAACCTTTTTCGTGCCTTCCATCGTGCAATACTATGTATATTTTATTAGGACTACTTTGGTGAGTGTTCGGAGGCTGCAATTAAGGATAATGTGGTCATAGTATATGAGCTCTTGGAAGAAATGTTGGACAATGGATTTCCACTGGCTACTGAATCTAACATCTTGAAAGAATTGATTAAACCACCAACAATTCTGCGTTCTGTCGTCAACTCTATTACAGGTAAGGTAAAACAGTCTATTAGGAACTGAGCCATTAAAACTTCATAAACAATTCATTTTTGCTTGTGATCTGGCAGATTATTAAGGTAGTCCATTTTGGCCAGAATTATAGTTAGTGGTAATGTTAAAATGGATATATCAGTATATTTCTTTTCATGAAAAGAACCTATATCTTAAATGATAAGAGTTTTTGGTTATTACTCTTTTGTTATAAGTTTTGCTTCAAGACTACAGCAATATTATTGCTATTGTTTAACACTGAATAGTAACACTGAATAAATTATCCCAGTTAACCATAAGCCAGTGTACTGGCTGCTGTTAACTGTTGTAGTAATCACTTTGTAATATATATATACCAAATAATTATGTTGTATACCTTAAACTAATACAGTGTTATATGTCAATTATATCTCAGTAAAGCTGGGGAAAAAAACAAAAAATAAAATTTAAAAAGTAGCGTTTTAAAACTGGCATTACCCTGTGTCAGTCGCTAAGTTGCGTCCAACTCTGCAGCCTTATGGACTGTAGCCCTCTAGTCTCCTCAGTCCATGGGATTTACCAAGCAAGAATAGTGGAGTGGGTTGCCATTTCCTTCTCCAAGGGATCTTCCCAACCCAAGAATTGAACCCATGCTGCCTGCATCTCCTGCATTGGCAGGCGGATTCTTTACCGCTGCATACCACACAATTATTAGAGTATAGAAAGTTTAAGACTCTGCACCATAGAGTATATCTTACCTCCTTCAAGTCTTTATTTTACATATATAAAAGATGTATTAAAGAGAGAAAATTAATGTATTTGTGAGATTTTATGCATTATGGGCCTTGTACTTGTGTTGCAAACTTCTAATTTTGCTTTAGTTCATAAGTATAGCTAGAAATTAGAGCTATTCAGATGACAATATTGTTTTGAAAGTATCAAAGTCTTCTAGAGAAAAATTTCTATGAACTGTTATATGCCACTCCATGTATATACTCCATATATACTCCATGTATACTGTCCACCATTGCAAACTCCTTTCCAAGTGCACTGACCTAAAAAATGGGTAAACAAGGTCTATAAGAATGTGGTCTTTCCATTATTCATCCTAATCCTCAGAATAAGTATCAGGAGAAATTTAAGGAAAGATAAGACGAGATTTCTTTGCTCCTAAAATGTAAACTCTGGATGAGAAACTGAGGGAAAAAAATTTAAACATATAAATAACAGTGTAAGATTCTGAAATACAATTCCATAACTTTGTAGACAGTGTCATGACATTAGAGGGTACACATCATGTGCTGTTAAATGAAAAAAAGAGGGGGTGTGGAATACCTTGGTGGGCCAGTGGTTAGGGGTCGGTGCTTTCACTGCTGGGACCTGGGTTCATTCCGTGGTTGGAGAACTAAGATCCCACAAGCTATGCAGCACTGCCAAGAAAGAAAACACACACACACACACACACACACACAACCATAACAGGTTGCCCATAATTATAAATAAGTTCAGTTCAGTTCAGTTGCTCAGTCGTGTCCGACTCTTTGCGACCCCATGAATCGCAGCACGCCAGGCCTCCCTGTCCATCACCAACTCCCGGAGTTCACTCAGACTCACGTCCATCAAGTCAGTGATGCCATCCAGCCATCTCATCCTCTGTCGTCCCCTTCTCCTCCTGCCCCCAATCCCTCCCAACATCAGAGTCTTTTCCAATGAGTCAACTCTTCGCATGAGGTGGCCAAAGTACTGGAGTTTCAGCTTCAGCATCA
>NW_011494881.1:8001301-8024053 GCF_000754665.1 Bison bison bison | reverse complement strand
CAGTCCAACTGTCACATCCATACATGACCACAGGAAAAACCATAGCCTTGACTAGACGGACCTTTGTTGGCAAAGCAATGAATGTCTCTGCTTTTGAATATGCTATCTAGGTTGGTCATAACTTTCCTTCCAAGGAGTAAGCGTCTTTTAATTTCCTGGCTGCAGTCACCATCTGCAGTGATTTTGGAATCCTAAAAAAATAAAGTCTGACACTGTTTCCACTGTTTCCCCATCTATTTCCCATGAAGTGATGGGACCAGATGCCATGATCTTCGTTTTCTGAATGCTGAGCTTTAAGCCAACTTTTTCACTCTCCATTTTCACTTTCATCAAGAGGCTTTTTAGTTCCTGTTCACTTTCTGCCATAAGGGTGGTGTCATCTGCATATCTGAGGTTATTGATATTTCTCCCAGCAATCTTGATTCCAGCTTGTATAAATAAATATTCCCACCAAAAAAATTTTAAAGTTTATAATACACAATAAAGATCAAGAGAGTGGTTCAGTGGGTGAAGTAATCTCTCTTGAACTGTAGTGGGTGGTCCTAGGGCAGGGACCTGGAGAATCAAAAGAATTTAGGAAGGGAGGGGAGGAATAAGAACATTCTTCATAGATAGAACCATATGAGAAAAAACACACAGTGGAAAAATCTTGAATTGTGTTAACCTGTTTAATAGAAGCAGAGCTGTTTTTCAGTTGAGTCATGAAATAAAAAGTTAAGTTGAGGAAGTCCTTGAATTCTAGGCTAAATATTTAGCTTTTATCATAAAACCAGTGGGATAGCATTTCAAGGTTTTGAGAAGGAAGATTAAAGCAGTATTTTTTAGAAAATTCTGGAAAGCAGCAGGGTTGGAGACAGGCTCATCGGCATAATCACACTACAAAGTTGTATGTGTGATTGGACTGCAACTACAACCAAACATGGGTTTGAACGGCAAGAGTCCACTTAAGTGCAGATTTTTTTCAATAAATACATGTTATAGTACTACACAGTCCACGCAGTTGGCTGAATCTGTTAATGCAGAACCACGTTTTGAGAAGGCCAACTGTAAAATCATATATGGATTTTCATCTGCACAGGAATCAGCACCCCTACACCCTGTGTTGTTCAAGGGTCAATTATATATTTTAAAGTGAAATCAGAAAGAAAGCAAAATTATCAAAATAGAAGAAAAATAATAGATGCAACCTGCTTTGAGGGAGATTGTGTGTATGTGTGTGTGTGTCGCTAAGTCATGTCTGACTCTCTGCGACCCATGGACCGTAACCCACCAGGCCCCAGGCTCCTCTGTCCATGGAATTTTCCAGGCAAGAACACTGGAGTGGGTTGCCATTACCTTCTCCAGAGCGAAATGTTTGAAGAAATATATATACCAAAATGTTAATAGTAGCTATATTTCTATAATAGGAAGATAGTTTTTAGCAACTTTTCTTAATTTTTCACATGTCATTGTTGTTGTTAAACATGTACTACTTTTGAATTGGAAATGTAAATTAACCAGAATGTTAAAGTGTCGCAGCTCAAGGGTGTATGTTTTGGACAACCAGACTTATTTTAAGATATATGTCAGTTTACCAGGAAATTAGCCAGACTTTGAATATTTTCCATATCACATATGGGTATGCCGTATGAATGTGCTGACCTTAAAATGTTAAAAGGCCAGAGTATGTTCTTCATCCAGTTACTCCACATCCAGTTACTCTCCACATGAGAGACCTGTTTGGCAGCATCTCATGTATAATTTAAGCTGGATACCAAATGGCCTACTTATCACTCTGCATTCTCAGTACAAACATTTAATCAGCAAAGGGTTTTGAAACATCTAGCCTGTTTTCATTACTGGCAGCAGGAGGAGATTCTGTTGTTAAGCCACTGGAATTAGGTTAGGTTACTGTAACACACAGGAAGCAAAAGATAAGTAAATGAATTTAACCTGGTTTGGCAGACACACACAGGACCAGGTGGCCGATTTCTGTCTTCTAGAAATTTGATCATGTTGGTATGGATATGTCTCTGACAATTCTGTAAACCATTTACACTCAGTGGAGAAAAACCCAAACACTGAACAAGCAGCTAAACTATTTGAGGTTTTTTTTCTGCTAATAGCTTTTCTGGTGACCATTTTATCTGTTAGTTTTGCTTTCTGTTTTTCTGATTTCTAGGCAGTAGCAATGTTGGGGACACACTCCCCACTGGGCAGCTGTCCAACATTCCATGGCGCCGCGCAGGAGTAAAGTACACAAACAATGAAGCCTATTTTGATGTGGTTGAAGAAATAGATGCAATTATAGATAAATCAGGTAATTGTGTGCGTATTTTCTTATCGGGGAAAAACCATTCAGGTGACATAAGCTGAATAGAAAACTGATATCCCCTGGCAGTATCATTTACCGGAAAGACATTCGTTTTCAAATCTGTTTATTTTGCCCAGAGGTTACATACAATTTTCATAATTATGTTGAGAAATGCCAAACGTTTGTAAATCAGAGAGTAAGTCAGCTTACTTTAAGCCAATTACCGTATATTTATTTACCTTGCCATTCATCCAGCCTAATATGTGATGTGTATCTACTACGCACCACACCTTTTACAACCACATTGTGTGCAGTCCTTCTAGTAAAGGCCCCAGACTAAAGAACAGTACTGTATTAGAATCGTAGTATTTTACTAAAAATATCTAGTCCAGCTCTCACATGTTATGTGGGGGAGACTGAGACTTAGAAGAGTTAAATAATCTGTTAAAGGTCACATAGCTAGTTGGTATGTCAAAATGACTTACTGTGAATTACAGACACTATCTCTACAGGGAGTTTCATTCTTATTATAAAAATTCCATTGTATGGAACAGTTGCTCTACTGTTAAAGAATAATGGTTCCTACTTCTTAACATTTCATTAGAAACTTGGCTAATTTTATTTAAAATATTTGAACTTCGAAAAAAAATGTTCAAACCAACATTATTTACAGTTGCCAAAATGTGGAAGCAGCTTAAGTGTTCATCAACAGATAAATGGATAAAGAAGATGTGTATATATACACAATGGAAAATTACTCAGCATAAAAAAGAATGAAATTTTGCCATTTGCACAACATGGATGAACTTGAAGAACATTATGCTAAATGAAATAAGCCAGATAAAGAAAGATAAATACTATATATCACTTATATGTGGAATCTAAAAAAATACAACAAACGAATGAATTTAACAGAAAAAAAGCAGACTCACAGATACAGAGGACAGATTAGTGTTTACCAGCGTGGAGTGGGGCAATAAAGGGGTGGGAGAATGGGAGGTACAATCAGCTGGGGTAAGATAGGCTCACAAGTATCTGTAAAGCACAGGGAATATAGCCAATGTTTGTAATAACTAAATGGAAAATAACCTTTAAAAATTGAATAATTTTTTTTAATTTTAAAAATCAGTGGGAAAAAAGTATTTTAGCTTCACATCCAGCAGTCTTACGAGGCTAACTCTATAAAGATAAGGATGGGTTTCATTTTCCTTAGAATCATCATATTCCAACCAGAGATAGGAACAGGCCATGGCACTCAGTAAAGAAGTTGTCTGAACTGGTGTAATGGATCCTCTGTCCAATAACCTTTTAATAGATGTGCAAAGCTTCAGTATGTCTGACACCTGGGAGATATCTCCATTACTTCAGATATAGTGATAGCTCTAGTAAAGTAGAGCTATTTTACTAGAATACATGCATATTCCAGTGATACCTTTATTATTCCTTTAGGATCTACGGTCTTTGCAGAAATTCAGGGGGTCATTGATGCTTGCATTAAGCTCTCTGGAATGCCTGACCTTTCCCTTTCTTTCATGGTAAGTTTTTTTCTGTTTTGTAACTCCTTCATGCCTACTATATATGAAGTACTAAATGAAATGATAAATACTGATACATGTTTCTTTTAGATCGCAGTGGATTATGTAAGAAATATTCCTAGCACAGCTTCCAAAGACAGTAGCTTACATGATGAGCACTGCCTTTATGGATAGGCTGCGGAGAGGGCTTTGCCTCTGAGTATATTAGAAGTAGCTTAAATGTCTGGCTGGCTTCTGCAGATCTGTGGTGCAGCTTTTACTGAATTGTTATATGCTTTGTTGATGTGAAAAGGCATTGATCTTTCATCATTTTAGATTCAGCATGCTACACCACTGAGAACTACAAAGAGAACTGAGCTCTGAGGCTGTCTCTGCCTCTAACTTGCCCTGACCTTGAGCTTTCTTTGAACCTCAGTTTTTTCATCTCTGAAGTGGAAATGAAACCACTCACATTTTCTACCTCATGGGAATTACTGGAATTGAATTACTGAAATTCAAATAATAATGTATATAAAATATTTGTACACTTGAAAGCATTGTGAAACGATAAGACTGTGTTGATATGGTCATGATAATAAACTTACATGACTGCTTTATCTTAAGGAAGCATATTTCTCAGATCTCATAATATATCTGACTGGAGTTGTCCTATTCATTACACTTTATGAATATGGTTGTCTTCTCTTTTCCATGGCAGAATCCAAGGCTTCTGGATGATGTCAGCTTCCACCCCTGCATTCGGTTCAAGCGTTGGGAATCTGAAAGAGTTTTGTCATTTATTCCTCCAGATGGAAACTTCCGACTCATATCATACCGTGTCAGCTCACAAAAGTATGTTGTTGCATCAACCATAATCTTCTGTCATCTATCAGTGTGCTGTGTAGAACTCACTTTTTCCCTGTTTCATTCTAACAGTTGGTTACTTCAATTCACCATTGCTCCCTTTAGCCATCGCTCACCAGGAGACCCAGAACAAACTGGTGAAAATACATGTGGAAAATATAATTAGTATGGTTTGAATCTTAAGAGTATAGAGTAATAGTAAATATATACCTGAGAGCAAGCATTTGGGACTATGCATAACCTGGATGAAACCATGAACCCATGCCATAATCTTACTATGATCTGTGGACATTATGGCTGATAGAAGGACATAGACTTACCTGTAGCTCTCCAGGACATCCCTCAACTAACTGGCTTGAAGTCACTCTTCTCTGCACTGAGGTTTAAATGAATGATTTAGCATCCTGGGTTGTAGCTGGTTTGTCCCTTGAAAACATCAGAAAGTATTTGGACAACATCAAAACAGAACTTAAAAGCAGAGGAATTTTTTCTTGGCTCTTACCACAGAGAAACTGATATATTTAGTTTGTGTAATTCTAAATTATCTTTCTCTGGGATCTTAATTCATTTCTTGAAACCAGGACTGTTTGTGCCAATTGTTGATGCTGTAATTTTATATCTTGATTTGTATACTTACTGCTCAGAAATTGTATAATTTCTAGCACAGTGGTTCCACAACACTGTGCTATATTCAACTGCCCTGGCTCAGATACTGAACCTGCAGTTCTGCAGGTATTAGATATTGTATACTAGGGTTTTCGTGCCACCTCCAGAGCTCACACTATTAATTATATGTTTTTTGTGGTTGTGTCTTTCTTTCTCTTTTTAGTCTAGTGGCAATACCAGTGTATGTGAAACATAGCATCAGTTTCAAGGAGAACAGTTCTTGTGGTAGATTTGATATTACAATTGGACCAAAGCAGAACATGGGGAAAACTATTGAAGGAATCACAGTGACAGTTCACATGCCAAAAGTTGTGTTGAATATGAACCTGACACCAACACAAGGCAGCTATACATTTGATCCAGTTACCAAGGTACAGTCACCTAAAATCAGGAGTGAGCAAGTGTTTCTGCAATCCTCATTTTGTGATCTGGGCACATGGGAGGACAGAGGGAAGGGTCTAATATCTTGGTTGAAATTAAAGCTCTTAACAACCTAGAATGCAGACTGTGCTGTGCTCTGCCACAGGAGAGAATCCTGCATCTGCTGCTAAGTCGATGAACAGAAAAGTGAGACATTCCTTCTTCCTTGAGAGTCTGCCTTTTCTTATCCATTGATAATCCAGAGGTTCACTCACTCTTCAATGAGGAAGATGTAAAAACTTTTTAAAAAGAGAAAAGCATTATGTGCATATAATAATCTATTAATGGTTAATAGATATTACAACATATCAATTGTTAAGAAGTTAAGACCTTTCTCTTCCTTTTTAATTTTAAAGCATTATTTCATACTCTTCCACAGAGGATGCTCACTAGGAAAGTTGCCTTCTCACCCTCCATACATTTGCCTCTAGCAGAGGGAGTTCAGAGAAACTGTAAAAGATGATTTTTCTCTCTGCTTCCTGCTTGGGTAAAAGAATATGATTCTTTTCCTCAGTAGAGTCATTGAGCTGCATAGTAAGTGAAGTCTTTTTTTATTTAACTATAAAATCATTGAATGTTAAAGATCATCTAATCTAGTCCTAAGGAGTCAAAGAATCTCCCCAGAGACCACACAGGGCTGAGAAATTAAGCAGGAGCTCCAGATCCCTGGCCTTCACCCCAGCTTCAACCATAACAGCTTTACTTTCTCATCTGTTACTGAGCTTCCTCACTCAGTAACTTCAAATAAGTATTTCATTTGAACAAAGGGTTCCATCACTAAAAGTTTAAAAGCACTAATTTAGGCCCATCTTCTCATTTTACAGAAAACTAAACTTAAGCCCAGAGAGAAACAGTAAAGATGGCATAGTGGAAAGGGTGTTTGATACCAGATAGCCTTAGGTTCAAATCCCAGCCTTTCCTCTAAGTGACCTTCAGCAACGCATCTGACTCTAGCTTTAGTTTCTTTGTTAAAATTAGACAGAGTTTTACATCATAGACTTCTGAGACAGCGTGTGAATAGTGCTGAGCAGAGTATTATATCCAAAAGTAGATGCTCAGCAAATGCACCTACTTCTTTTTTCACTCTCCATTCAGAGTCACAGAACTAACTAGTGGTAAAACTCAGTGGAAATCCCAGGTCTCTTATTCCAAGACACTGTGCTTTATTTTGTACAGAAGCTTATTGTCTTTGAACATTTGTCTTTAATAAATAGTTCCAAAAAATAAATAGTTCAGAATGTTTTTTGTTTTTTTCCTTTTTAAGGTACTAACGTGGGATGTGGGGAAAATCACTCCACAAAAGCTCCCCAGTCTTAAAGGACTGGTAAATTTACAGTCTGGGGCACCCAAGCCAGAAGAGAATCCAAGCCTCAACATACAGTTCAAGATCCAACAGCTTGCTATTTCAGGTAAGGAGAAATCTGATGTGTGTAAGGGTAACTGAGTTTTGCTGAGGTCAGCTGCTAGGAGCTTAGAAGAGTAACTGACATCCCGTCTCTACAAAGAGCAACAACTCCAGTATGCCTCTCACTCTCCTTGATTTATGAGAGTGATTTTGGAGAGCACCTTATTTCATATAGCTTCCCTTCACCCCTACCCTCATTCAAGCACAAAGAAAGAAATCATTTATACTCAGAGTAGAATTATCCTTAAAAGACATTGCTTGTCCATATGGGAATCTGAACTAAAATCATACCCTCCTAGTACTTGAATCTGTGAATGCTAGAAGGAACATTGCTTCCAGATCTTGAAACGGACACTGGCTAATGTCAGATTTACTGTATAGTAAATTGTTTCGTAAGCAAATATTGTATTGGTTGATGTGACCAGGATTGTAATTTGTGCCTTTCCTTCCATGTTCTTTTTGACACAGGCTTAAAAGTAAACCGCTTGGACATGTACGGGGAGAAATATAAGCCATTTAAAGGAGTCAAATACGTCACAAAAGCTGGAAAGTTCCAAGTGAGGACATGAGAAGAGGCCAGAATTCCTGAAGATGTATTTGTTTTCCAGGTGTCATCACAGTGTATTACTATTAGGTACCAATTGGGTGGGAATACATATTCTAGTTAGAGCATTTGTGTCAAGCCACACACTGCTAACAAAGTTGCTTAGTTATCGATGTAGGGTTCTTAAGGAACTTTAAGCTAAGGAAACTTCTGAATGACTTAGCTTATTTGTACCTTGCCACTTAGGAAAATTTTAGAGGTGATTTCCTCCATAGGAAGGCACCAGCTAGAGGCTGCACATTTTAACAGTCAAGGCAGAAGTCTACAGTGATAACCTCTCCCCTAAAACAAGTGAACTGGTCTCAGCCAGCAGACGCTGTCTTAGTCTGAAATGTGATGTATCAAGTGGAGCGGAATGTCATATTCGATCGTAGCCATCCCCAATCATCTGTCCCAACAGAGGAATAATTCCTCCCACCCAAGAAGTTTACAAAGAACTGCCTCTTCAAGTGTTTGCCTTATTCAGCTTTTCACTTGTGCCATTAAGCAAGCACTGTAGCAAAAGCCACTCCACATGGCCCTGGCAGGGAGCACTGCTGCTCCGTGCTCCATTCTCACTGTACTTGGTATTGTATTTTTTATAAATGAGATTTTTATGTAAAGCTGATTTTGGTTTATGGGGACCTTGCTGCAGTAAGTACAAGCTCAGTTTTGTGCCACTTAGTTCATCTGTTAGCACAGTAGAAGTCATTTGTATCAAAGGGGCAAATGCTTTAAGGTAATAAAAGGGAACACTACTTCTACTTCTGCTTTTAGGAAGTTATTGCAAGCACAAGCATTGGAGATTTTGAACAAACTAACGTAGTAAAAGAGAAACTTAAGTGAACCTTTGCTGTCTTCATGTTTTATAAAGCTTGTCTAATACGACTTATAACCAATTAGCCTAAAGCCCTCATGCCCTAGTTCAGATAAAGGAAGAAAATGTGCCTGCCTCAATACTGTCAAATTATTATTTTTTTAATCTTTTATCTTTTTTTCTTCCTGTTCTTAATGGTTTCAATTTGCCTACATTCTTTGCTTTCAGGGGGACTCCCTTTGCATAGTGCTACCCAAGGCTATAGTCAAAAGATTCCTCTCTGAAACTATTGTTGAAACTGTCACTGGAGTACTTAAATATCTCTACTCTACTGACCAAGTAGGTGAAAGTACATATAAAATGAGGCAGAAACAAAATCCTCAGTAACACTCATAAACCTGTATTGATCTTTATGGTTGGCAAGTCAGCCCACAGTTATCATTTAACTTGGCTGACTTGGAAGTCCTTGCCCACTTATTTTGGTTCATTAGACGTGAAGAATAGAGAAAGTTAAGATCTAAGTGCTTGCTCTTGCTATTAGTTTTCTCCCTGTAACTCCATTCGTTTTGTTCTTCTCAACTTATAATTCCCTTTCCCATATGCTAACAATAGCCCTTACACTCACCCCATTCTTGTCAAGGGCTGGTGGTTGGTGCTGATGCAGGGAGCCCACTGCACAGCAGCGTTCTCTGCCTGCCTATGGCACCAAGCCTGCCTTTCATCTAATATGAAACATCACGTTTTGCAATTTCTAGGACAACCAGTATCAGCTTGGCAGCTAAAATTAAGATCTTGCCAAATGTGTATTCCCTTTGCATAAGGTTGGTTACCCAGTTCAGTTGCTTTTCATTTTTAATGTCTTCCTTTTCAGAGTTCATACCTCAAAAGAGCGATCGGTACATTTGCTTTTCTTTCTGCAGAATCCCTCATCTCAACCATCCATATATGGACTAATTTTCTTTCTCTGCTACCCTCCCATATCCCAGCAGATTGTATGCCAAGAGTCCCTTGCCTCTAGTAATGTCTGCTAAAACTTCCAAGGAGACTGTTTCCTTTTGCAATTAAATTATTGTATTTATTAATTTGATGGAATCCAGTAAGTCCTTTCTCTAGCTCTGGCTACACTGTCAATAAAAAGATGAAAACAACAAGTTGATTTTTTTAGCTTGACTGTTAATTGAGCATTCTCAGATGGGCATGCCTCAGTGTTCAAGCAGGCTGAAAATGAAAGTCCCTCCGTCGTGTCTGACTCTTTGCAACCCCATGGTATACAGTCCATGGAATTCTCCAGGCCCATGGAATTGATCCAGGCCCAGGGATCAAACCCAGGTCTCCCACATTGCAGGCGGATTCTTTAGCAGCTGAGCTGTGATCCCATTTTACTCGGCATCATCACACAAGGTGTGAAGGTTGCAGCAGAACACTTCCAAATGCTCCTCTCTTGACTGATTATGTTAATAGCCCTGTATCTAAGATTCACCCTTCTAGCCACAGACTGAACAAGAAGTGATGGAGCTCCTCTCCCTACCACCACCTGCTGATGACTAAGATCCATGAATACTTAATCGTAATGAAGTATTTTTCAAGCATAGAATTCCAGATAGACTCTTGTTCTAACTTCTTAAGGGAGTATAACCCAAAAGCTTATTTTCTGCATAAAGGAGTCACCATCATTTTATTCAAAGGGAGTTCATGTGATGAGTTTTCCTTAAGTGCCACTGTAGAAGAATCCATGGAAGATAGCGATCCTGTAGTCCTTTGAGTCATCTGACTTGAGAATAATGATAATGCAGGAAGAAGGCCGCACCAGTGAACATATGGTGAGTAGCAAAAATGAGGCCATGACTACTGTTTCCAGATACTGCTGAGCTAATTCAGTAGCCTTGGGCATTTCCCTGTGAGTTGAATACCCAGAATCTGCCTCCCCTAGTCGGCAGCTTTTCTAAGTTAAAGCAGTGATAAATGTAGTCAGCAGTACTCTCCCTCTTTAGTGATATTTAGATCTAAAAAGTCAATCAAAAATACTGATGTCCCAGCTCCACCTTAAGAACCTGTTCCTACTCTTTGAGCTTCCTCAGGAAGAGGAAAGCTATCTCTGCCTCACAGCCCTGTTTGGATCCCTGGACTTTGGACTATGACATGTAGACTCGCAATATTCCTGCACATGTAACAGCTTTAGCTTCTTAGGGGATAGTGATGGCCTCCTCGGAGAGCTGGACTCTTCTAAGACAGACTCCGTCAACCAGGGGATGGTCTGTACCATCTGCCTGCTTTCCTCTTACTGTTGCTGCTGCTGCTGCTGCTAGGTCACTTCAGTCGTGTCCGACTCTGTGCGACCCCATAGACGGCATCTCACCAGGCTCCCCCATCCCTGGGATTCTCCAGGCAAGAACACAAGTGGGTTGCCATTCCCTTCTCCAATGCGTGAAAGTGAAAAGTGAAAGTGAAGTCACTCAGTCATGTCCAACTCTTCTCGACCCCATGGACTGCAGCCTACCAGGCTCTTCTGTCCATGGGATTTTCCAGGCAAGAGTACTGGAGTGGGGTGCCATTGCCTTCTCCGCCTCTTACTGTTAGCCTTTGTCAGTTCTGCTCCTTCTAGTGTATAATCCCCAGAGTTGTCCTTTATTACACAGAACTTGTGAAGTAAATGTATTACCACTGGTTTCTACTTCTTCCAGTACAATACTGGGTTAAATAAAAATCTTTAGTTTCTTCATTTTTGAGGATTAGCTTCACTTGCTGTTCTTCAGAATAAAACTGAAGCCTGATCTAAAAGTTCTTGCTGAAACTAAGCCTGTGTGCCACAACTGTGAGAGCCCATGCCCTAGTGCACTAGCCACAACCACTGAAGCCTGCGCACTCCAGAGCCTGTGCTCCCCAGCAAGAGAAGGACCGCAGTGGCCTGCTCACCGCAACCAGAGAAAACCCTCGTGCAGCAACGAAGACCCAGCGCAGCCAAAAGATAAATCGATTGGTTTTAAGTTCTTGCTGAAATAACGTACCCATCATTTAAAGCTTTATACAAATGTACTTTATTGTTTTAAACAGAAGAGGCAGAAAATATTTGCATATAACAAATCCTAGCTTATAAATGTAGTTTTTCAGTGGTGATATCTCTAATCAGCATTCAGGGATTTTTTTGTTTGTTTGTTTGTGTCACTGTGTCTTGAGCACTGATATTAGAGAAAAGCACATTGGCGTAAAGTGTAAACCAGCGTCTCAACACTGGAAGAACTTGGAGAGCAAACATGATTTTTCTTACTTCCTCTAAGTAGTCTTAGTAAAACAAAAGGTGATCTTTGGCATAGATTCATACTTTAAAGGCATTAATATTGCATTTATATCAGTTAAGCAACTATACAAAGATGCTGAGGGCCTTGAAAATCATCAGTTAAAAGGTAATAGAGGAAGCCTGAGTGTACAGTACCAACTTAAGACAAGTTTTACACATTCGATGTTAGGACCTAACACACATTTGAGGTGGGGAGACATTCAGGCAAGGGTCTTACTCCTTTACTCATCCAGTTCTGGCTTTGGGAAGAAATACAGTTTCATGTGCTGGGGAATGCTTAGACAGCAGTGAAAAGTACAGGAAAGGAAAAGCTCCCTTCTCTCACTTTGCTAATAGGAACCTTACGGTGATAATTAAATATTATACCTATTACTCCCTTGAACAGCTGTACTTGGGAGGGAGGGGAGGTTGCCAGGGACTTGGTTGGTGTTGGCTGAGGGAGGTAGGAATTTCTGAGGACTGTTTCCCATTGACTCATCCCCCAGAGTGCCAGAATTCCAGTCTGCAAGTACCACCTCCCTTAGGTAGGAAGCGTCCTTCAGACAGGATTGCCTTTGCATTAAACACTGCTGGGGGCAAGCACCAATTCTCAGGACTGAATTTCAAAAGGATAAAAAGGATCTTCCAAAGTTACAAAACAAACATTTATCTTTAAAATCTTGTCTAGGAAGGGTTTGAGGGAAGAATACAAAAGCCAGGACAGGAAACATGATTCGGTTAAAAATAAAATGCAGCATTTCAGCTCAGAAAGAACAGTAAGAGCTAAGAATGAATGAATAAGGCCTCAGCGTAGACCTCTGCAGGCAGTGACAAAGCGTGGAGTGGCCCCGCCAGGAGGGTGGGCAGAGCCACGCCCCGGCTACTCTGCCTCTCCAGTGGCAGAGAGCACCAGGGCACACAGTGTGTTCTGGGGATGCTGCCTTGGCGGGCCAAGGCAGGGTGTGGGACGGAAAGGTTCCCTAGCACAGACACTGCTCTGGGGTGAGGTAAAGACAGAACCACATGATACAGTGATTTCCTCCTGACAAAGTGAAATTTGGCTGTGTACTGTGGGAAACTAGAAGGATTGAACTAGGGAAAGGAAGGAAGTGAGTTCAGGCCCCACAAGCTGGGGCTCCCCAGAGGCCACCTTCCCCTGCCGCAGTGAAGCTCACATCTGAAAAAGACCCAGGAAGCACAGCCAGGAGAGGCAGGCAGGGTCAGCAGCAACATGGAAAGCCCAAAATGTTGGAGGCACAGTGATTTCCTTAACTGACTTGCCTGGGCCCTGGGTCTTGGGAGCCTAGTGGAAAAAATGAGGGGGTGGAGGCGGAAAGGGAGCTGTCCTCTAGGGAACAAGGGCAGAGCAGGGTGTCAGGCTAGTGTTCACTCTTGGATTTTGAGCTTATGTGAAGTCCATGGGCTAGAAACCCAGTCTGCCTATTGGGATAGAGTGTGCATAAGTAAAGCCGTGTTTGAGAATACAGGCCTTATACGGAGACACATTTCAGTGTCCATAACAAGAGTATAAATGTTTTCTAATTTGTATGTCAGGCCAGGATGGTGGCTTTCAACCCCCCAGCAATCTTGGGTGGCTCCTGGGACCACATCATTTTCGTTCTGTGCAGCAGGGGCTTGTTTCTGTGTTAGCCAGGTTCAACCAGGTGTCTACTGGTACCAGGGAGTCTTTCTAACCCAGCGCAGAGTAAACCCAGCATCTGTTCGAATTTTGATTGAAGCTGCTTCTGCTTCTCGAACAGTCTCCTTCACAGACTGCATGAGGTTCTGGGCATTGTGAACCAGCATCTCTGTGGCCTGCAAGGAAAGAGGAGCTCTCCATTACTCAGAGTCCCTGATGGAGCCCTGCCTCTGAAACAGGCTTAAGCCAGGAACGGAATGCGGTTTACCCTACCTGCGCCTGGCGTCACTGGTGGTTTATAGCTGGATCGCCAAAAAGAACCCCAAACTGGACCATCGCTGATTGTGGACTGCACTCTCAGATGGCATCTAGTGTACACTCCTTTGCCGATGTTTGAACAAGCCCCTGCCTTGGGCTCCCCCTCTGCCTAGAATGCTCTTCCCTCAGGTATCCCAATGGCTCACTTCTCACCTCCTTCAGATCTCTCTGCCCAGTTATCACCTTATTGAGGCTTTTCCTGCTCACCTAATTTTAAGTCACAAACCACCTTCCCAACTCCCAGTGTGCCTCACCCTCGAGTTCTGTCTTCATTTTTCTCTACAGAACTTGTCATCGCTAGCGGATAAACTATATGTTTTATCTAGGTGGTTCATCTGATGTTTTATCTAATTTTATCTAAAATTTAACATGAGGGAAGCAATTTTGTCAGTTTTGTTCTCTACTGTATTTTAGTGTTATGTCAGTGCCTGTCACACGAGGCATTTCATATATATTTAATGAATGAATGAAAAAGTAATCAAGTAAACCAACCACCTTATAAATCCATGAAAATCTAAGTAAGTCTTCTAAACATAAAAAATACAGGACTGAGATCACATTAGTAACTTATCAATCTACTAACCCAGTAGTTTTTTTAATTCTGATATGTTTTTGAGCTATAGATCCTTTGTGAGATTAATGAAGGCTGTGGATTCTCCCCAGAAAAAAAAGCTCAGATGCACAAAATTTGTGAATGTGATATCAGAGGGTTTATGGGCTCTGAGAGGCATAACTATGGACTAGAAGTCCCAATCAGTTAATCTTTTCACTTGGTCAATAAAGAGGCTGAGGCCCAGAAAGATTCAGAGACTTGCCAGCCAAACTCACACAGCAGTCAGGATGAGGCCTCCAATTTCTACCTTGCAGTCCTGTGTCTCTTCCGTTCTACCACATTGTCAGTTTCTTTTTCTACTAGAATAACGGAACATAGTAGACACTCCCAAGATACATTTTTGTTGGTTAACTGATTAAATGATAAGGTTGGAAATTCTTGAGTCTTCCCCTTCCTTCCTTGTCTTTTCTATTTCCTTTCCTTGGGGCAGAAGAGATCACCTGACAGGAAATAGCCGAGTGCCCAAACCCTGCCTAGAATACACGGAAGTTACAGGTGAAGATCCAGTTTGCGTGGTTTAGGGGACGAGAGGGTTAAGGTGAGAGCTAGTGAACTAAAACATGGTAGTTAAGGCAGCACTGTTGACCCCAAGAGAAGTAGCCTCCTTGCCTCCTCTCAAGTGCTCCTTCCCTGTCTCCTGGCCCAGACTTCTCCAAGGAGAGGGACTGTGTCTTTTGTTAACTCCTCTACATAGCACGTTATGCAGTGCCGCATACATATTCCAATGTATGATAAGCCTTGTCTGGGCAGTTCAACAAAAGATGTGCTATCTTCCATAAGAAGAAATTGGAAGTCTGGCTCACAGCACAGCCTATTGGAGGGAGTTTAGGAGAAGAAGAGGTGTTCAAATGATGGCTTTCTGAAAGACCTGAGCCACATTTCCAGGAGGCAGGGAAGAGAACAAACTGGGATTGCCAAAATACATACAAGAAACACTTTAAGCAAACATTCCCACCATATTTATTTCAATATCTGTCAAAAAAAACAAAAGAGAAGCACCTCCTTTGAGATTTCATTTCCACCTCACCACAGGCCTAACCACCTCATGCCCCTGAAAAGTCAGTGCTGTTCATCCTCCCTGAGGTACTTATAATCCAGAGGGCAAGGAAGCAGGAATTCTCCAGCCGAAAAGGTCCAGTGGGCAGGACTGAACACACCCTAGAGGCCTCTAAAGAGCCAAGCCTATTCCAGGGAGAAAAAGAACTGAGTGGAGTCCTAACTGCTGCTGATTCACTCAACCTCCCTAACCCTCAATTTCTCATTTGTAAAATGACAGAAGTTGCACAAGAGCTTTTCACTTTCCTTTCCAAATTTCTGATGCATCTCTCCAACACAGATGCCCTTTTGAGAGAGCTGAAGACTCCATACCATGTACTGAATACTCATTCCTCAAGGCTGAATTAAATCACCCTAAAGGGGCACAGAAGCTGCTGGTGAGAAATCAGAAGCAGCAGGTACGTACCTGCTCGGACTCCTCGTCGCTTATGTTGGTCCGACCCAGCATGGTGGCCTTCACCGTGGACAGGATTTTGAGCTGGGTGCTTATGGTTGGGATTCGCTCGCATACCTAAAAAAGAAAACTCAATTGAGTATGTTTCTATGTTTTTCTTGCCTGCAAGCTCCTTGAGGGCGAGACTTATCCACCTCTTACTCTCAGTGGCTGGCATGCAGAAGGCATTCAATATATCAGCAGCAGAATTCCATTTGTTTTCCCCCTAGAATCAGTCTAGTCTCTTTGTCCAAAAATGGAAGCATTAAAATTCTTTCATTTGATTCAGAAATAAACTTTTCCAACTCTGTCTTTCCCAAACTCACATGCATATTTCCCCTTTCTGCTATTTCTTTCATGAGGTGCCTCTTCCTCCTTGCTCACCCGGATTTCTCTCTCCTGCTTTTCTCCCTACCCCTGCCACTGCCCTCCTCCCCCCCTCCCCCAACACACACACACATACACACCCTTTTCCTGAGTACCTGTAAAAGGTTGGTTCTAATCCGCTTATCTGTGCACTGCTTGGCAACCTCCTTGGCCAACCGAGTCACCTCATCTGAGGCCTTGGCGATGTCCTTGGCACACTGAATCAGTGCCCGCTTGGTGCCGCTGCCCCCTCTGACCAGTCGAGACATCTCAGCCATCAACAGAGCCATGCGCTTGGCTGCTGCAATGATGTCATTGCCCTGGAGAGACGCGAGACACAGAGTGAGCTCAGCCCATACTCTGGCCAAGTTAGGGAGCGAAGTAGAAGCAGAGAAGAGGGGAGGGAGCCTGCTGCTCTAGCAGCCCTCTGGGAGGTGAGAAGAGAATACACAGGCTATTCTTGAGTGAAACGGACAGCAGAGGAGAAGTAAAGAGAAGAGTAAGCCAGGGCACTCACCCTAGCATTCAGTGAGAGTGAGAGAGACAGAGAGAGATCACTGGACCGAAAAAAGGAGGACTTGGATATTAATCTGAAAGGGCAACATGTGAGCCCCAGGCATAGCACTAAACAAGCACATCAGCATCTCCAGGTTAATCATGTCAATAAAATGGGAGTGGGCCCAAGGAATGGGTTAAACAGGCATTTTCCTCTCTGTGGGGGGAAAGCAGTACAGTTGGCCTGAAGGGAAAAATACAGATGAGCCTTTCCAGATGCTGAAATCATCCTCTTCAACCTGACCCTTCTTACAAATAGCGGCCAAGGATTGCCGCTGCTGAACTAGAATTTAAACCAAGTAACTATTATTAGCCTTGGTGAAAAAAAATTTTTTCTGACCTAAACAGCTCCTTCCCTCTGTCTACTGCCTCTTGTTTGTACTGTCAGCCTAAAGGAACATGTTATTTTCATTCTTCATGTTTAAAAAGACCAAAAATCAATTCTTCAGTCCCCTCAGCTAAGTGGCTTCAATTAAAGAAACTTTCAGCTAAGAGGATGCTGGGGGAGGCTTTGGGAAAATAAAAATCATGTGTCAAGCTGTAACTGGAACTCCGGCAACTAATAGCAGCTTATCTTAGATTTGGCATTTTGGTTCATTATAACCCTCATGGGTCATAATGTACAAGTAATTTACTTTATGCCTTCAAAAGGCTCATCTTTTGGCTGATAGCAAGCAAAAATAATAAATGCAGTGTTCAAAACTACCTAAAAGGCCAGGCCCTCTGCATTTCTCCCCTCATGCTTTCCAGTTTCTAGACAATGCAGTGAGGCATACACAAACCATGCCACGGCAGGGTGCTCTGTGAGAGGCATCCACAGGCACCAGGAAGTGGCTGATTATTTACACGAGGGGGTGCGTAACCTCCCAGGCAGTCGTCGAGGCCAGAGAGAACACAGTTTGGGAAGAACTCATGAGAACAGGAGTATATTAGACAAGGTTGGCTAGGCCCACCTCTTCCACTGCAGACCTGGGATCATTCCAGGATTTCATGACCTTGGTTAGAGGATAGTGTTGTGCCAGGGTTAGTTATTTATCACCCATCACTCCTCAAAACCTTTCTTCTTGCAACATGCCACCTTCAAAGGGGAAAATGTAATGATCCCCATCCTCTACTCCCTAAGGCCAGAGCTCTGTTGGTTCCTGTCCTGCAGCCTTGAGCCCTCTCTCTTCCCCACTCCCACACCCTGGCCCACTGAAACCCCTGATCAAGCAGTCAGTGAAGCTCCCTTCCCTGTGGGTACCCCTTAAGGCCAGCATCTGCCACGCAGCCAAGTGCAGGACAGCAAGCAGTCCTCCCCAGAAACCCTGCCATGTAAAGCTGCTTCTCACCCTGATCAACTCTGCCGGAGCCATCAGTGAGAGGTCAGCGGAGAGGAGCTGGGGATGGGGGGCAGGCAAAGCCCAATGATCAGGCCGGATGACCTCTTAATGGTCTATAGTGGTTCCTGACCTGAAAGTCATTGAGAGACGCATCCACAGCTTCCCAAGGGATTTAAGGTTCCAATGTCGGCCACAAGGTCAATAAGAAAAGGAATCCTTTCAAAAAGTGACCCTATCTCTCTCTAACCCCTAAACATGAATGCAATCCAATTAATCTGGCATTCGCAGACCTATGAAACTTGTGAAGCCAGTCCTAACAACAAGGTGCAAACAGACAGACGCCCACCCGGCCCAGACTCACAGGACCCGCACAGATCATGAGTGATGCAATGTGTCAAGGCTGCACATGGCCGGATGCATAGGGAGCAGCCCCACTGGGGGGCGCTCATCAGTACCTTACTAGACCACTTGGTAGCTTCCCGATGCAATGACTGAGCCGCGGCCAGAATGGGCTGGTTGACCGGCTGATTGGATGGCATTAACAGCAGCTCAGGTTCGTAATCGTCTTCCATGTCAGGGGGGACAGGGAACCCAACAGCATCAGCCGCCTCTGCCTCAGCTACAACACTTATACCCACCTTAGCGGCTGGGTTACCCGGCTTGGTCGATGGCAGGAAGGATGAGAAACAGGGACAGTGTTAGTAAGAGCAGTAGGGCTTGGGAAACTGAGCTTCAGCTGATTTAGTAACCCAAGCTCGCCTAGGATGGGAAAGAAAATGGATTCCCTCCAGGAGTCCGATGAGCCAAGCTCTGCAGAAAGGGAATTCTCAGCCTCCAGCACCAATCTGCTCATAGCAAGGGAAAGAGGCTTGCTTACTCCAGTAGCAAAGGTTTCCAGAGACATATTTATACAAAGAAAGAAAGTGGCATTCCTTTTTAATACACTTACTACCAAAGAGTAATTCTCGGGTCAGAACATTTTTGAGAAGCCAAACAAACAATCAATAGTAGCTTATTAACTTTAAAAGGAATTCAGAGGGGAAAAGTAAATGCGGCCACACAAGTTGCTTTGAACAGAACAAAGTGAAAACCTGCTGACTCATATGGACACTGTTCTACAGTTTCCTGGACACAGAAGGTATCTTGGGTCAGCTCTACCAGACACAAAATTTTTTTTTCTTGCTGGGGTTAAGAGTCCCAGAATCTAAAATAATAAACTGGAAGCAACAGATATCAAATCAGGAAAGAGGAAAGGAAAACACAACGCTGAGTGAAGCGGGCTTATCAAATACCCCATAGTCACCCAGCTAGAAGTAGCCTCGAGAAGACACCTCATCTAGCATCCACCTTAGGGAAAACATACTTCAGAGCAGTTGTCCCTATCTGAGGTCCTCAGAGACAACGCTTCACAATCTCACTTTGCATCCATCACTAGAACTGCCTCCTCAAGCTACTCTTTGGGTACAACCTAAATCTCTCCAATTGCACTCAGCCCAAACTCAGTTTACACAGTCCACAGATAATTAATGCATGGCCTTGTCAACTGACCAAGGCTGAGTTCAGAGGAGCTCTAAGTTGATGCCCATGAGAGAATGGGACCTGTGTGTGTTGGGGGAGACAATTAATTTAATACCAGGGATGGGATTCTGAAAGCCCAGGGAGGAAGCAGGGAGATCAGATGCTAAAAATAGGTTGAGGGGGAAAGAAAATGAAAGGAACTGCCCCCAGTGAAGCCAAACCACTGATATAAAGAATGGCAAAAAAAAAGAATGACAAACACGGGTTCTTTATATCAAACATCTCAGGGTATGTAATCTCAGATTACAAACATCTCTAACCAAGAGAAAGTAAGAGTTTGTGTCAAATTTAATTTGAGGTTGCTACAACTCCTAAAAATCTTAATCCGCACAGGAAGCCTGCCTCCAAAAAATGACTAATAACTTGGAGGACTCAGCGCCAACATGTGGTGTAGGTACCTTCTAAATCCTTTCACCTAAACTGTCTCAACCAGGACTCATCCCCATTCCTTAGAGGTAAGGCCAGCCCACTCCTGGGTGGGGTTCAGAGTCCCAGAGTGTACAAAGACAGACTGATAGAAACAAACACACCCCACTCCTCACCTCCCTAAACACACATGGTTCAAGTAACTACTGACTTCACACAGCTTGAAGTCAGCAACCCCCAGAGGCAAACCAGCAGACACAGTCAGATTTAAGGACTTCTGGTGACAAATGGCAGAGTGGGGTAAACATCTAGGCCAGTGCTGTCCACCCCTCAAGGTTTATGTTTATCTTTACAATTCATGTATATTTTGTGTTCCTATGAACAATGTACTTGGGTTTATTGTAATGAAATTTAAATTTTCTTTAGGAAACTCCCTGGCGATCCAGTGGTTAGGACATAGTGCTTTCACTGTTGGGGACTGGGTTCGATTCCTGGTCAGGGAACTAAGAGCTCACAGGCCATGAGGTATGGCCAAATAAATAAATTTTCTTTAAAATCTTTACGTAAAACCAACCTTCACTGTCACCCCCACTCAACTCCCCCACATGCACTGGGACTCTGCTAACGGTCCCAGGGGTATGCATGCCCCTGTTGGAGAGATATGATTGTAAGTAAGTCCACAGGTCAAGACCAACACCAGCAAGGTCACCATTCCTTCTGTGAAGCTGGACTCACAGCTAACAGTTCAGAAAAATACAGAGTTAAAAAAACCAAGGGCAAATTCCCAGCCTGAAAAAAACCCAAGATCAGATGCATGTGCGGAAGGTCCCTTGGGAACTACATTCAATACAAGAGCTTGAGATGACGGAGAGTGTAAAAAGAAAAGAGGAAAATAGATGTTGGGAATAAAGATGTAGGGTCATAGTAGAAACACAACTGACTTAAAACTAACAAATAAATTTAACTCTTATCTAGAAATGTTACCACTCACTTTTCATCATTTAGAGCCAAATAGGGGCTTCCCAAGTGACTCAGTGGTAAAGAATCCACCTGCTAATGCAGGAGACACAAGAGACACAGACTTGATCCCTGGGTGGAGAAGATCCCCTGGAAGAGAAAATAGCAACCCACTCCAGTATTCTCGCCTGGAAAATTGAAAGGGCAGAGGAGCCTGGCAAGCTACAGTCCATGGGACTGCAAAGAGTCAGACACAACCGATATGCACGCAGGCAAAAGTTATTCATGGGGCATGACTGCTATAGCATCCAAATGTTCACCAACCACCTTAACATTTACACTTCCAGATCTGTTGGAGTTAGCCTGAAGCTGTCTTGAATTGAAGGGTAAGATGATTCTGATAACAGGACAAAGGACAAAGCTTTTAAGATACCAAATATCTGCTTCTATGAGAAAAGAGAAGGAAAATGAAAATATTTCATATAGCTATAGCAGAGCCCACAGAAGACTGTGCCATGTTTAGAGTGTGGATAATTACCAAGAGAGCATCTAAAAACATTCAGTGACCCCAAGAAAGAAGAGAAAGTTCTTAGAGACTAAATGTCCACCATCAGGGGAGCTGATACTCCAGAGGAAAGAGGAAAGGAACCTTCGTCTCAAACCACAGGTGTCCTAGCTCTCACTTGAGCTGCTAGAAGGAGAAACCATCAAGTACCAGAAACATCTCACTAAATCACAAGAAAGAAGAGGATCCTGCTCCTGGCAGCAACACAAACCAAAGCAGAGAGAGGGTGATTTTCCAAAAAGACTTCCTGGGCTGTGTGTCGGCTCTTCATCCTTTCTCAACAAGAAGAGCGTCACTACTTACCTTGCTGGACCACTTGCGAGCTTCATCGTGGAGCTGCCTGGCAGCCATCATCATTGGCTGGTTAATCACCTCCCCGGCTTTCTGCTCAGGGAATTCTTCATCCTTCTCCTCCGGTGGTGGGGGCCTGGGTGGAGGGACCTCACCCTCAGGCAGAGGTGGTTTGGGAGGAGCAAGCTCATCTGTCAGCTAAGAAAGAATTGCTAGGTTATAAGTAAAGTCCTAGGAACTACCCCACTAGAATCCTTTCCTTTCCTCTAAAAAGCATCCCCAGCATATACCCTGAGAAAACCATAATTGAAAAAGACACATGTTCCCCAATGTTCACTGCAGCACTATTTACAAATAGCTGGTTCATAGAAGCAACTTAGGTGTCCATCGACAGATGAATGGATAAAGAAGCTGTGGTACATACACAATGGAATATTACTCAGCCATAAAAAAGAACACATTTGAGTCAGTTCTAACGAGGTGGATGAACCCAGAGCATTATCATACAGAGTGAAGTAAATCAGAAAGAGAAAAACAAATATCATATATTAACACATATATATGGAATCTAGGAAGACAGTAATGAAGAACCTCTTTGCAAGGCAGCGGTGGAGATGCAGACACAGAGAACAGACTGTGGACCCTGGGAGGTCGGGACGTGTGGACACGGGATGAATGGAGAGAGTTGCATGGAAATATACACACTACCATATGTAAAGTGGATAGCCATGGAAATTTGCTGTATGCCTCAGGGAACTGAAACTGGGGCTGTGACAACCTAGAGGGGTGGGATGGGGTGGGAGGTAGGAAGGAAGTTCAAGATGGAGGGGATATATGTATACCTATGGCTTATTCAT
>NW_011494881.1:7976318-8001178 GCF_000754665.1 Bison bison bison | reverse complement strand
TTTTTTTTTTTTCTTAAATAAAAAAAAAGTATCCCCAGAAAAGTCACCCACATTCACAATCATCCACACTGAGCACGAGGGCCACCTGCTTCAGTCTCAACAGAAGCATATTCTCCTCCTTTTTTCTTCACAAAAAACTAGCAGCTACTGTCTTGGACATATCCCAGGGAGGCATGCATGGCAATACCGAGCCAAAGAGCCTCAAAGAAGATCTAAATTCTGGTCTTAACTTCGGACCAGAGTTCAGGGGCAGCTGCATAAGCATGGAACTTCTCCCCAGGGCCTTGGGTTCCTCATTTACCAATGAGGAGTGCCTAGACCAAATGACTTCTAAGTTCTTGATTCCAAATGTCAGGACTCTGTTGATCCCGTAAGAATCCATTCCCCAGAAGAGCCATCTCCTGACTCTAACCACCTACCCACAGTCCATCAAATGGAAAGAATCAAGTCAAAAAAGAAGTGTTGGTGGCTAGGGAAGCACTGGTCATTAGCTCTGGGCACAATCACTCAAATTTGTCCTCAACAAACTCAGAAACTTAAATACGGGAAAGCAAATTTGGGACATTAAATATGGGAAAGTAAATCAGGACATTAAATCAAATTATTGCCTTGATAAGCTATTCCTAAGGACAAGCTATTTCCAATACAGCTATTTTCCCACTCCTCACCAACCTACCCCACTAACTCATCACTCATCACATTCACACTGACCATAGCCAGCTCCTCTGCTCCAGTCACTCCCCATCAAAGCAGACCAACACCACAGACTCTCCACTTACCCAGCACACCCAATGCATAGGCACTGGGTTAGGACTCCTCTAGATTCAAGAATGAAAGCTGAGTTGTGCCTTTGAGATTCAAGTAAAATAAAACAAAGCCACCTAGTGACAGAGGCTCCGGAGCAGACTACCTCTCTGCCACTACAGTCCCAACATCCTGCTGCTCAGTTCTCCCCGTGTATCTGGATTTACTTACTCGGAGCTGTTCAAGGTCTGGTGGAGGAGGCGGGAAGTCAGGCTCCTGTGGTTGGAAGGCTTCTCTGACCTTGGCCACAGCTCCTAGGATCCGGTATCCTGAGTCCAGGAAGCTCTTTTGCAGTCCTAAACACAGACACCCTCACTTTCAGTTGGGTAGGTCAGTACCCTGGAGCACTGTCTGTCCAGAAGAACTGGTTTTCAGTAACAAAAGCTGGGTGTGAAGCTGCCAGTAAGTGGCACAGGCAGTGACTGAAAGGGAAGGGAGGTAAGAGCAAGGCAGATGCCCTGAGTCCTGCAAACAGTCAGAAGCAGCACAAACCAGCCGTTCCCTGTAGTGCTCAGGGGACCTTCTTGCCTGGACAGCTGACAAGCACTCTGGACACTCCTGGGCAGGAACACTTTGGGATCAGGTGGTGCTCATCACCTCTCATGATAAAGCAGTCAAGAGATAAGCAGCCCCACTCAGAACAGGGGAGATGTCACTTTCAGATGGGGCAGACTTTCCCTGGAGTACTTCTCACCTTTCTCCCTACCTACTCCTTTGCTCCATTTGGCATTCAGCATATTAGCCCTTACACTGAGCTGCTGCTACTGTATCCAGTCACCCAGAATTAAAGAATTTACTCAAACTATTTCTGTTGTTTAGTCACTAAGTTGTGTCCAATTCTTTCACAACCCAATGGACGGTAGCGCGCCAGGCTCCTCTGTCCGTGGGATTTTACAGGCAAGAATACTGGGGCAGTTTGCCATTCCCTTCTCCAGAGGATCTTCCCAATCCAGGGATTGAACCCATGTCTCCTGTATTGGCAGGCAGATTCTTTACCACTGAGTGTCACCTGGGAAGCCGCTCCAACTATTAGAAACTCCAATTAGGAAACTGAGCACGTCTTTAGTGATGGTGGGTTGGGAAAACGAGGTAGACTTTGCCTGGGCTAGGGATGAAGAGGGCAGCCCCTTCTTCCCACTCTCTCACACTGAGTGGGTCCTACTCAGAGAAGAGGCTAGAATCACTGGAGGTTCACAGAAGGAAGGAATTCAGATGGTTCCTACCAGAAAGGAGTGACACATCTTCAGCAGCAAAGAAAACATGACCAAAATTCAGCTAATGAAAACCCAAATTCTTTGGTGTAGGATCAAGATAATCACCTAGGAGACCCACAGGTCAACTCAGGTCCTCCAAATTTGACAGAAATAAAGAATGTTGTCTAGAGAAAAAGCATTTTAAGAAAAGCAGAAGTTATGCAAGTGATATAAGTTAAATGGTTGATAAATTGGTTATTATGCATCTTTTGAGAAATTTCCAAAATAATGATTCAATAGGAGAAGGAGCTATTTAGTCAGACTACATGAAGAAAGTGCAGAGAAGCTGCTCCAGAGAAACTAACTTATGATAACCCTGCCAACACTTCAGGAAATATTCTGTCCAACATATTTTGAACAGAAAAAGATTAATCTAGCATTCTCAAACTAGCAGGCTATAGTTTTTCCTCCAAGACTTTGCATGTGGGCATTTTGGGGTGCATCTTCTTTTCCCTCCCTGTCAGCTGCCTGAATTAACCTCTCAGGTGAGGTGAACCACACCATGCATTGCTTACCAGGGTCAGAAATGTTTCCTGCCACGGCCTTTGCATCCACCACCATTGGGGAGATGGTTTTGCTCAATTCATCAGAGGCAGCTTTCACAGCCTCACGGAATTTGGGATCCTCAGAGTTCTCCACCTCCCTCTTAGCCACCAGCAGGATTCGGTTGGCCCGACGAGCAATGCTGGTTGCCCCGGCGACCAGCATCTGAGGCTGAATGTTGGCCATGGCAACTTTACACTTGTCCAGGTCTTTTTTAATTGCTTCTTCGGAAGCATCCAACAGAGATTTAGTGTCAATGGCTTCGTCCACCAGCCCTGTCCAGAGAATAGAAATGGAATTTAGTTTCTATTTTACAAGAATAGAGACTCCAAAACCCTGATGCCCACTCACGTGAACGGACAACACTCATAATTCTCACCTTCAGCTCAAAGTCCTTCTTACACAATCAAAAGCACCACTGGAGGGGGGTCGGCGGGGGAGTAAGAATGCAGCCCAGGAGGCCAAACAGATTCAGAGCATTTTTACCAACCGTGGTCCCAGCCTTCTTATATCTACCACAGACACCCAGAAACGCTTTCACATCAGGAGGAAACCAGAATTGTGTCTGAAACCTTCGCTGCATCAGCACCACATTATCTGTTAAGAATGTTTTCTCCTCCCGTCTCACTCCCCAGCCATCTGTTGCTTGTTGGCAGCTTGTGGTGCCCAAGATGAGCCACGCGGTGGATTCCAGTAACCTTAACAGCCTGTTTCTTGTTTCTGTTACCTGTCTTCATATGCCCAAGGAGCTCCACTTTCATCACTGGCTGCTATGGACCCCTGTCCCAGCAGGTCGTGCAGGGAAGCTGGAGCGCCTACCTTCCTCATCTCTTCCTCTCCCATCCCTCCCTCCACAGAGAATGAAGAAGACTCAGAGATGCCACTTCAACTGCACAGACACAGGTCTGTTGGTTGTTGGTGTCTCCTTTTTAAAAAAGAAAAAACTACGTAGTCGATAAGTTGGAGGAAATTCTGAGACAAGTTGTATTAAATGGTAGCTATTGTGGTTCCTTGAAATGTGAACCCGTTGAAAATGACAGGGACACTTACTGTATCCACAAACACTGCCTCTCAGCCTCTGAAACCAAACCCCAGCTCAGACAGAGACAAGGCACTATTCAGAGAAGATAGGAACTGTAACAATAAACATCACACTGGGAGGGCGGCATTAAAATCAAAGGGGCTCAAAGAGTCTCTCTTTGGACAAAGTTGCAAGGCTTGAATGAGAAGCCGCCGCTGCTCAGAGGCCTTAATCAGGGCCAAGTACACTGTCAGGCACATGACAGTCCCTTTATCCAATTACAGCTTAGTAACATAACCGGTCCTGCCTGAGTTTCTCAGAACTTGTTTCTCATGGATTAGACAGCAAGATTTTTGCACACAACGCTACCTGTCATTTTTTCAACATTATCGATCCACTGGTTCTTCATGGTCTCAAAATGTTCATAAGCAGCTTGATTTCCAGGATTCCTAAGTAAGATGCGAGCGGCTGAGACCACCTGGGAATAACAAAGCAACCTTGAAACACCAAGAGCACCTTCCCTCTCAAACACAAGCCTTGAGTGAAGCTTCCCCCTCTTCACCTGCAGGTGGCACTCTAAGGCCAAAAGTCGGCGAGTCTCCTTTAACACCAAACACTTTAGTCTTGGTCTGATAAGCAGCTCAGCTAATAAAGTAACATAGTAAAGGAGTGTTTGCTTGATACTTCCAAACATACACAAAACAGACAAATACTTAAGCCCTCCATGTCCTTCCATCTAAAAAAGTACCATTTAAAAAGATACTATTAACAGATTTATGAATATTTACTAAAAACAACTGTCTATAGTTAACAAAGTACTTTCACATCCATTATCAGGCTGAATCCTCACAACAAGCCTGTGAGAGAGACAGGACAGTAATTTCTCCATTTCACAGCTGCAAAAACCAAGACACAGAAAATTGAAGTCACTTGCTCAAGAGCTCTTAGCTAGTCAGTTACAGCTCTAGAGGAAGGAACTAACATTTACTGAGTATTTGATAAGTTATAGGCTGTATAACATATAAACATCTGAATTTTCAAAGCAATCCACTAGGAAAGAGTTCCCTCTGTTTACATATGAGGAAAGGATTCAGTCCAGATCTGTCTCCAAAGCCCTGGTTCTTTTTACAGTTGGTGTGTTAAGCCTAATGCTGTGTTTCTGTTTTTTAGGAATCTCGGTTTTATACAGAAATTCTGTATTTTATTCTTCATGTTTTATGGAACTTTTTCACGAAAGTTAGATACACTCATGTTTTACGGACATGTTTGATTTTTCAAGAGACTCTAACTTTTAACATGCCACATGGATAAAAGCTGAACAATGAAGGGACATGCTAAATGTCCCCTGTCTCTGCTTACAAGCTCCCACCACATCTAGTATCACAAATCTGTAAAGCCAAGACAGTTTCTAATGTATCACAGGCATTTAAGAAATATATGCTGAGTAAATAAGTGAAAAAATAATAAAGTTTCTATAATTCAACTGAAAGAAAAAAAATGCACAAACATCACACTAAATGACATTGAACTGATTTTTTTTAAAGAACGTCTATCATGTACTAGAATTTTAATTCCTGTCCGATTTGTTTTCTTTTGTTCCCACTCTTCCAATATTCTGTTCACAGTCTGGTATATCTTGGTTATATAATTAAAGAGAAAAGAAAACTAAGTATAAAACAACTAAAAATGTTTAAATAGCCTCAAAGAGACGTATGGAAAGGCATAAACTCTAAAATCAAAACCAACTAACCTCTCAAGATTATCAAATTTTTCTCTAATTCTGTATGGGAGGGGGGTACTTTACTAGTTTCTTCTACTTTCAAAACTAATCATATCATTGTAAAAAAAATTCAAACAATATAAAAATGATTTTATTGACACTAAGGGTAAATGTGGGGTTTCTTCATGATATTTTATAATAATAAGTGTTCAAAAATGTATAGAAACTGTTCTGTAGTTAACCTCCTTTACTCACTACGGTGTGAACTTACATGATAAAAAGGGAGCGAAACTCACCTGGGGTGTAAGTTCTCGGGCTGTCTTCACTGAGGCCTGAATGCCTTCCACTGTTGATTTATTAGCAGTTCCAACAGCAGCCGCCTTCTCTGCTGTGGCCCCAAGCCTTCCTGAATGGTTTTCAAAGTTAGCTGCCCTCTCATCAAATACCTTGAGGAAAAAAAACAAAGATATTAAGTAATTTTATTTCAATAAAACAGGTCAGACAGCCTAAGGGAAAAGTCTCTCTTTTTAAGTAGAGGCAGCAACTGCTTGAGCAAAGACTTTAGCAGATGACATCAAACCCCAGCTAATAAGACAACAGTCACACACTGAGTCCTGGCCTTGCCATATCTCCTCAGAGATTTGGTCATTAGCTCCACATGTATGCAGACACACACACATCCTTGAATTTCAGTTCAACTAACGCTTACCAAGTGCAAACAAGACATACAGAGCCATGTGGTCTACAAGAAGAAGTTCACAGCATCCAAAGACTTAATCCCCCTTTCCCAAGGCTTATCCTCTAGTTTGAAGAGGTCAGAAAAACCTACTCCAGGTTGGTGGCTGAATGCGTTAAAGATCAAGACTATCCACGGAGTCCTAACCAGAGCCCGTCCTCGGGCAGCTCCCCTCACATATCCCGTTACCATTAATGTTGTAAAAGTTCTGCCCCTGACCTCCGTAGGAAAAACGATAGCTGGTGCTCACACCCAGGCCTGACACAAGGGAAATTCGCCTGATTTCCATCACCCAAAGCCAAACTATCCACTGAATTGTTCATTCAGTTCACACATCTGCTTCAGCAGGGATATTTTTCAAAGTCGCATACCTCGAAAGGGACAACTGAACTTAAGAGGACAGGAGTTCCTCTGTCATTTGTCTGAATAACATTATGAGCACTGACGCTCAGCAGCAGTCCTGGGTGACGTTTATACACAGAGCACGTCAGGACTGCAGAGCAGAGTCTACCCTCCTCTTTACCTCCTCCAGAAGGTCTACCTGCCTGTACTTGGAGTCAAGTTCTGGCTCCTAGCAGACACTCTCTAAAGGTCTCTTGGCCCAAAAACAGGCTCCTCATTGCCAGGGTTCTATGTTTACCTGACTCAAGTCTCTTCTCCATCCTGGCCTCTTCTCTGATTCAGCCATTAATGGGTTATTGCCATTTTTAAAGCTCAGAATCTCTTCCTAAATCTCTGATCTCCTGGTCCTCTTCTCCTGGCCTCCATCCTTGTTTCTTTCCTTGTCTGGTCTCCCTACTCTGAATACACAAGGCTTTTGCTGACTTTGTCGACCATCTCAACCCCAGACCATGTCCGCTGCTCCCTTTGACTTAATCTACTGCTTAGCTTGATTTTCTTGTCATGCAACCAAAATTTACTAAGCACTTACTATGTACCAGGCTCTGGAACAGGTGCTGAAGATACAAAGATGAGTAAGACATTATTTCTGCATCTCAAGGAGCGCACATCCTAGCAGGGTTTAAAAGGCCCATAAACAGATGCCTATAATAGTTGTGTGCTATCTGCAATAATAAATTTAGGCATTGATACTTAGGAGGGAAAAGGCACATAAC
This sequence comes from Bison bison bison, assembly GCF_000754665.1. Taxonomy (NCBI): domain Eukaryota; kingdom Metazoa; phylum Chordata; class Mammalia; order Artiodactyla; family Bovidae; genus Bison; species Bison bison. Next base: position 7,993,986 of record NW_011494881.1, on the reverse strand, counting down.
CTATCCAGAAAGAAAAGGATACTAGAATAAAGGATAAATAGAAATTAGCCAAAAGAGATGATGGGGAAGATAACTAGGTAGAGACAGAGAGAGAACAAAGACACAGAGAAAAGAAAGGACAGAGTAGGCAGGAAACTATAAGCAAAGAGGTATTTATTGCTGAGACATGAACTGAGAAGCAGGGCTTTGTGCAAAACAAGGGTAAGGAGAGTATTAGAAGCCAGATCACAGAGCCCTGGCTTTCTCCTATGCGAAAAGGAAGGACCACTGAAAGGTTTAAGCAGGAAAATATCAGGCTCAGACCTTTAACTTTATTTGTGCCTTAGTGACCAATTCAAAGACCAGTTACAGCTGCATAGTCACTCAGGCAGCAAGGGACAAGGATCAGAATTACAGCTGTGGCAACATGAAGAGAAATTAGAATTCAAGACATATTTGTGAGATCAAATTAGCTTGTCTTACTTTACTGATGACGAGAAGAGTCAGTGGCAACTCACAAATTTCCAATAGGAAGAAGACAGGACAATACATGCTTAGGTACCCAGCAGTATCTAGGTAGAGATTACCAACAGAGTTTGCCTACTCATCCGACACCAAGAGATGTCTGGAATGAAAAAATAGCAAATTACCCCAGCCTAAGTGGACCATGAGCTGAACTGCCCAGGAATCAAGGCCACAGAACGAAAATGGGGGTCATTAGCAAATAAGAATAACACAAACCTCTGCCCACCTGTTCTACACTGTCTTGGGTGCCTGACCCAACTCCTCCTTCACTGCCAGTACTACAGAGTCTAGAAAACCAAATACTTGCTTTCCTAGATTCCTTTGCAGTCAGGTAGCCTTGTGACAGAGAAGGCAATGGCACCCCACTCCAGTGCTCTTGCCTGGAAAGTCCCATGGACGGAGGAGCATGGAGGGCTGTAGTCCATGGGGTCGCTGAGGGTCGGACACGACTGAGCAACTTCACTTTCACTTTTCACTTTCATGCATTGGAGAAGGAAATGGCAACCCACTCCAGTGTTCTTGCCTGGAGAATTCCAGGGACGGGGGAGCCTGGTGGGCTGCCGTCTATGGGGTTGCACAGAGTCGGACACGACTAAAGTGACTTAGCAGTAGCAGTAGCAGCCTTGTGACAGAGTTCCAGTCAATGAGACATACACGAAAGTCTCCGGGAGGATTTCTGGGAGTGTTTACTTTCATTTATTCAGTGCCAATGATGTGCCAAGAATTGTGCCAAGAAATGGGAATAAAGTAATAACAAAACAAAATCCCTGCCCACATGGAGCTTTCATGCTAACATGAGGGAAACATACAAAGAAAAATGAGGTAAATATGCAAATGTTGATAAACACAAAGAAGAAACAGGATGTGGAGATAAGGAAATTCCTTGGGCTGGGGTTGCGCTCTTAGGTGGTGACCCCAAAGTGAAGTTTCAGTAGAAAGCTGAAGAAAGTGAGTGAACAGTGTTTGCAGTTATCTGTGGGAGGACCAGAGAAGACAAGAGCAAGGGCTTCAAGATTAGAACATATAAACATAAACAAGGAATACTGGGAATACCACACAAGAAGGTCAACGCAGAGAGAGGAGCATGAGAGGGATGAGAGGTACCAGATGAGGTCAGAGAAGTAGATGGGGGACCATCTCAGATGCAGTGGTGTGACAAAGATGCTGGTATCAACTCACACAAACTCATAAAAGCCAGAAGTGCCCATCTCTTCCCAATTCTGCTTACAGTGACTTCACACTGAACCAGTCATCACGGGAGTATTTACATCATGAAAGTCAACAAACTTTACAAATCAGAGTCTTTTGTTTTTTGTTTTGTTTTCTCCTCGAGAGCTGGTCTACCAGCACATCACTGGCCTTACTGTTCATTGTAAGTACTCTGGCTTCACTCTGGGACAGAGAGGAGTAATCTGAAGGGTTTGAGTAAAAGAATGACATCAAATGACTTAAAAGAAGTGTCCTGACTTCAGTGTCAAGAATAGTGTCCTAAGGACACACTGAAGGGACAGCTATGACTAGAGGGACTGTTATGGCGGTTACGACTGGGGTGTCCCCCTTCCTCATTTCTTACTGCCTTGAACATAATAATGCCCAGGGCTGCATCAGCCATCTCTATCAGGAAAGATCATGAAAATCACAGAGATGCCAGCTTTCAGGGTGTCAAGCTGCTGAATCAATGCCAAGGCTACCTAGCTCCCTGTTTCTTATTATATGATAAAAATAAAACCCATTGTTTTCATCTCTGATAGTCAGGTCTTCCCCTACTTGCAAGTGAAGACATGTCCTAAAGAGATTTCTAGCTGAAATACCTGGTGACTGAAATAAGAAGTGGCAAGGCCTTCCTTCCCTTTTGTACTCTTCATCCACAATTTCCCAACCACCCCTGATGTACACTGTAGTCACATTTTACCTTCACACATGCACACACACACACACGGATGGCCAACAGAAGAAATGGAAGCCCTCGGACACCCACCTCTTCCCTATTGGGTGCATCAGGAGGAGCAGTGGCTGCCACTGCCAACAGCTTGATGGGAGTCGTGGTATCACTGAAAACATCTGACACCTCCTGAGTCATGGCCTCCTGCATCCGGGCTTTCAGATCCTTAAAAACATTGTTTACAAATGAAATTTTCCATAAATATCCAAAAAGCACATCGGCCACTGTCCTCTCTTCCCACTCGATGTGCCACTGTCCTCTCTTCCCACTTATTCCTTCCGTGTTTCTTTCAATGTTATCAACTGTGAGTATCAACTGTGTACAAAGCACTGAGCTAGCATAAAACAGGTATAAGAAGTGAATCTTGCCCTCTAAGCAATTAAGGACATAACTCACATTGCCCTAGAGACTGTTCCACCCAAGCAAGAAATCTTACTTCATTTCTTGATGGCCTCTAAGAAATAATACTAAGAACCAGAGGGTTGAGCCCAAAGACCATGAGATGAGATAATCCCTCACCAGTCCCAATGCTGGAGCGGCCTGACATGATCTCAGTAACTGTAAGATACTGTGGATACAGTGCCAAATTTCTAAGTAATTTCTTATATTTAGAGGAAAGAAATCAATAATGGATTTTTTTGGATACATGATATTTCAAATAAATTTCAAGAAAAACTCAATAACCAATATATGTATCCATTTTCCAACATGGATCTAAAGAAGACAATTCTCAGAAGTCATGAAAAAAACTCCTTTTTATAATTCACATTTAGTCCAATCTAAGGTTTTTCTTTGTTTGTTTTTTAGTTGTACCATAAGGCATATGGAACTTCTCTGACCAGGGGGATGAGGGATTGAACCCATGACCCTTGCAATGGAAGTGTGGAGTCTTAACCACTGGACCACCAGGGAAGTTCCAATCCAAGTCTTAGAATAGATTTATACTCAAAAAAGTTTCAGTCACCTCCACTGTTTCTCAAAGTGGGAGGCATGCAATGGCTGGTGATATCTAAGATTTTAGATGTTATACAGAAAAATGTTTTTATTGTAATAACTGTTTCTTTTACAGAATATTAGAAAAAATATAACTAGCTCATCAAGCTCCTGACTTCAAAATTATTATAAACTTTTCTTTTAAATAAGTTTAAAAAAGGAGTCCATTTTAAGAAAAAAAGCTGGCTGACTAAACAAGTGTTAAGTGATACATGGTAGAGCAGATATGAAAGAGCTCTTGTATTTCTTGGGAAACAACAATTTTAATTGCTATCACACACTGATAAGCTTTTTCCTAATAAACTCTGGATTTTCTTATATTCTTGATCACATCTTTTTCACTTTCCCTAGACTCAGGAAATTATGTATTTTTAAAACTGTCTCCCTCCCTAGTTTTTCAATTATAGTTAAGCATAAGAAATGCAATGATACATGCTCCTGAGCTCTACCTTTAAGGAGTCTTGGAGCTGAGATGCAAGAGCTCTTGCCTGAGGGCTCTCCCCTTCCCCTCTGGCAGCCAGGTCAGCCAGCTGGGCTGTCAGCTGGTCCACTCGGTCACACTTTGCAAGAAGATCCTGGCGATAAGGCCCCATCATGACATTAGCCAGACGATGCCCTTCGGCCACAAGCCCTCGGATGGCAGCTTGACCTGTACCAGGAGAGAAAACACGGACACTCACATGGATATGGAGAAGCCAATCACTGTGCCATTCTGGTAAGGGTTTTTTTTTTTAATAGTAACATTTAGTGGTGTGTTTTTTTTCCCCCCAGTAAAAAGACAAAACATTTGAGAAATATAAAAAATGTAAAAAAATATAAACCACCCATAATCCCATCTCTCGGAGACTAATATATTTGAACATTTCCTTCCAGTTTTTTTTTTAATGCATTGCATGCTCCTCTATATACATACATATATTTCTCTTTTATAAATCTGGGATAAACTATACATTAACTTTTATCCTGTGCTTCTTTTTATTTAACATGAGCATTTTTCTACATCATTAAAAATTATTTAATGATGTAGATCTAAAATTTATGTAATATTTTATAAAATGAACCTAATTGTTGGCAATTTACTTATTAAATATTTATGTTGTTTATATACATTCTTGTAACTCCTTAGAAATATCTCTAATTATTACTTAAAATAAATTCCTATAAGTCAAATTGCTGAGTCAATGGGTATGAACTTTTTTTTAAAGCTCTTGCCATACAATTCCAAATTGCCATTCAGAAAATTTGTACCAATTTATTCCTCCACCAGTAAATTATACATCTGCCTGATTAGCCAACACTGGATTAATTAAAATAATTAAATTTTTTCCAATGAATGCAGCAAATGAAATAAATATATCTTTCAGCTTCAACAGGCTTGCTATCATAATCTGACCTAAATTCTTATAGTTCCATTCCTAAAATCTCTCAAAAATCAAAATTTTAGGTTATCAATTCTACAGGTGATTATGTGATGCAGGAGACTTCACAACTGAAAATAACCTTGGAAGTTAAGTACCTTTTATTTCGTTTTAAAAATTATATTTAACTGTCAACTTTCTAAGGACTGTAATAACAGAAAGAAATATAATAAAATGAAAGTATACATAAACTGGAAACAATTAGCTCAAAGTTTCAATTGCAACATGAGGACTTTTCTATTTGCCTGCAACAAAATCATTTATTTGCTAATACTTTTGATTAAATCAAAGAAATACTACTGGCTACATTTAGAGATGGAGTCATACTGTGGAATGACTTACTCACCAGTGACTAAAGAGCCCCTCAGTACCTAATCACAGATGACACAGGATCTCTAGCAACAACTTGCTTATCTTCACTGAAATAAGTTTAATGAGGGCTAAGTGCACTAATAGCCTTACCAACTCCCCGGTCATCCACAGTAGGATTATCAATCCACCGCTGCGCTTGCTCAATCTTGCCTTCAAGGTGGACCGCTGCTTTGGCAGGTCTGCTGTTGGCTACGGCCCTGTTTGTTTTAGTCTGTAAGTTCTGTAGGGCTGTGGCCACCTGTTTGGCTAATGCTCGGGCCTCTGGGGAATCTCCTTTACCTCTGCAGAGAGAAAAATAGTCACTCTGTCACACCAAGATACTCTTTACATCGAGATGACTCAATTGATAATAGTAATGCTAATGAAATGACAAATTGCTAATGATTATTATTGACTTGAAAGGAAAGGGATTTATCTATTTGGCCCTTAAATAAATTAATACTATAAATTCTGATTGTTTTTCCTAGTTAAGATAGTTTAATATGAGTTTGGTCATTCTGGCTCAACCAAGCTCAACCATTTGGTAAGCTGAGCTCAGTCAGTCATCAATAGATTAGGTGATCCTTCCCTCCAGCCTGCCACCTCAAGAGTATGACTCATTTTATAGCTCAAGTCCAGTAGGTCATAGAAAAGTAAACCAGGAGAAGTGTACCTGTCTCACTGATAAAACCGCAAATATTAGCCTACCTGACAGAATGACTAATTTAGATACCATCTTAAGAGCTCCTTTATGATTCTAAATTTTTATACTTTCTCCATTTTTGTAAAGCTGGACAAAAAAGGTAACTGCCCTGTCAGGAAGTTTTATATAAATACATATATTAGATATATATTGTAAGTAATGATGGCATGTGACCAAACACGAAGGTCTGCTGTTATCATAGTCATCATTAATTCTCTCTTCATTAAGAAACATTAATGAGTGCTTGCTATGTATATGGACTTGTGTTTAGATCCCGAGAACACAGTTTCCTACTCTGTGTATTTTTATATCTAGTAAAAATGTAAGCAGACTGTACTAACAAGCTAATATTAATAAACAGATACCTAAATTTGTAGATATTGTATTTTGCGTGTGTGGGTGCTCAGTCGCTCCAGTCGTGTCTGACTCTTTGAGACCCTATGGACTGTAGCCCACCAGGCTCCTCTCTCCTTGGGATTCTCCAGGCAAGAATACTAGAGTGGATTGCCTTGCCATACTCCAGGGCATCTTCCTGACCCAGAGATCGAACCCGCATCTCTTATGTCTCCTGCATTGATAGGTGGGTTCTTTACCACTAGCACTACCTGGGAAACCCATTGTATTTTACAATTGTCTAGTTATACATTTTCCCACCTACATAATTTAAGACTTGGGGTATAAAGCAGTGACCCCCCCAATTGACTGAGCTTGATACCAAATCAAATCTCAGCTATTACATAAGCTGCTCTCTATCACCACAACCTCCTGCCTAAAAATTATGTCCACCCTGCTCTCACTCATTTCTATTTCATGGTCTGAGGCCAGAGTTTGCTTTCTTAGCCAATATTGCTCTCTTAGCCAGTGTAAGATTTGAAAGAACTCTAAAGTAGCTCTTTGGGAAAAAGGTAGGCACTCTCCCATGGAAGAACAGGAACTGAAACATACAAGTTAAATGAAACACAGAAAAACAGGAACTGAAGCATTCAAATATCTTAAATCTCTCAAGATACTGGACTATCGTTATCCCTGGAGAAGTGGCTAGAGGACTGAGGCAGGAGAGAGAATCACCTCTTAACTTCTGCCACTGTACGCTTTCTTAATGTTCTTTTAGCATGTGATGCGGTTGCTTTCTTTAAGACAGAAAAATATCTTCCAAAAGGAGAAAGCAACACCTTTTTTCAATATAATCAAAGTAGGTGCTAAGAAGGCCTTATCTGTTTCAATGATTTAAAAAAAAAAAATCTTCAAAAGAAGCTGTGGTGAGAATATCATATTTAAGGATCTTTTATAATTGCTACATAAAAAATACACTGCTTAGGAAGGAAGAAAATATTTTCTTATGTCTCCTCAATCCCACCCCCCACACACCCCTATCTTTTCACAGCTAGCCACAAGTTATTTTCCTCATATGCCTGGGAAACAGAAAAGTCACAAATATGGTGTAGCAGGATGTCCTAAGAAATTTAAAAAACAGATCCCAAAAAAGGTGTTCTTGGTATCCTAAATTAATTAATTAATTTAAAACCATCTGCCCTTACCATGTCACACAGAATCAATGAGAATACAGGAGAAGAGCATCATATGTGCATTTAACCTATAAAATTCAACTACATATGTGCTAAGGGGGAAAAAGGGAGGAGTTAAAGCATAATTTAATTGATTAAATACATACTGTCTTCGTAGATCTCCTAATTTAGAAGTCAGAGCAGATATTTCTCCAAGAGAACGCAGAATGTCATCTCTCTCTTTAGGATCATCACATAATTCTGCTATTTTCCGAGCTTCAGCCAAAGCCCCTCGAATCTGTTCTTCTCCTTCTGGTCCACCATTTGGATCTGCAAGCCAATTCTACACACAGAAATGAAAAAGAAGCATACTGTGATTTACTCATAAACCAATTTTATTCAACTTAACAAGGGCGTCAGAAATATTTCAAAAGTAATCACAAGGCATATCAGCAATAATGCTAGTTAGTCCTTATTATTTTACATTGGTTCTTACTAAGGTAAAATCAAATCAATCCATCTTGTTAAAAACTGACTTTTTTTGTTCTCATCAGGATAAAATATCTTTATGAGTTTTATCTTATCTTTGAATTAATCATACCTTATTAATTCTTCAGTTTCTTAAGCATTTTTCTTCATGAAATACTTGAAAATCATTTTACAGTAGAGTAGTATCAAAAACTTTTAACCCTTTAACATTGCTATGACCAAATACAGTTGTGAATTCTGAGATGAAGAACAGGTTTAACATACTGTAATCTCCATCAGGACCTAGGAGAATGGTACTCAGAACACTTATTTTTAACTAACTGAAGTATTCAAAATTAAGATCTCCATTTCAAAATATAGATAAACATTAGTGTTAAGCCTGTGGTAGTAGGAAACATGTTAACAATGACAACTGCTGGGAATCAGTCACCACTTAGAAACACCCATTATCCACCCACAGAAAATCGGGGGGAGGGAGATATAGGATATTTATGGAATACTTCTCTTTGTCTTTTATTTCTCACCCCTCCTGAAAATCACCATCACTACCTGAGCAGCATCAATCTTCTTTGCAATGCTCTGCTTTGAGTTGGTCATGGCTTCCAGCTTGCGGGCTGCATTTTCCACTTTTGCTGTGAGCACATCCAGACCCTGAGACACTTGCTGGGCTTTCTGCATGGCCACCGGTGAGGCTCCTTGTCCTCTACTCAAACAGACAGATGTGTTACTGTTGTACCCTCTCAAAATCTTAATGGCAAAATAATACTAAAATCATAGTATATATCATTTTGCTAACGTATTTGTCCTTTTTCCTTTTCTCCACTAAATCTGGGATAACACAAGGAAACAGAAAGAAACAAAGCAAAACATCCAAACTATCTTAAAACCAGTAGCAGCGACTTTTCTGGCAGTTCAGTGGTTAAGACTCTGAGTTTCCACTGCAACAAGCATGAGTTCGATCCCTGGTTGAAGTATTAAGACCCTACATGTCGTGCAGCACGGTCAAAACAAAACAAAAAAGAAAACAACGATATCATACAGAAGCTTTAAGGAACTGAATAACTGCTTTAAGACTAGACCTGCAAATTTTGATAATTATAATTTTCCTCTTGGTGGTGATTACATAACCAAACCTAATCTTTAGAGGGGCAAATGCACTTGTGATCTTATTGCTGTGGAGGGTTTGTTACCATAGTAGGTATGCTTTAGAAATAAACAGCCCATTAGATTGTCTTATTTATGGGCAAATGGCAGCCCACTCCAGTACTCCTGCCTGGAAAATCCCATGGACGGAGGAGCCTCGTAGGCTGCAGTCCATGGGGTCGCTAAGAGTCGGACACAACTGTGCGACTTCACTTTCACTTTCACATATATTGAAAATGTTTCGGGAGGCAGCGTGCATAGTGTTACTGAAAGCACACCGTACCAGGACCAAGGAGATCTGCGTTCAGATCCTGGCTCCTGTACCTGTGGGACCTTATGATGTATAACTTCTTTGGGCTTCAGTTTTCTAACTTAGAAAATGAAGAGTGGGTAGGTAAAAATGCTTGCCCTGCTTATCAAACAGAGTGGTGCCAAACAAAAAGTAACAGTTGAAAACAGTTTGGCAATAAACCAATACACATATATAACTATTATTACTACAGAATTGTCATTATCATAATCTAATGGTAATCTTAAATATCTACCTTCCATCCCTATGCATCCTGTACGTATCAGAAGTAGTTAGTACTGAGGGAAAGGGGCACAGAGTGACAAGTTCTCACCAAGTTCCTAAAGAACTAGTTTCTTTATTTTCCTTTCTCAGAAGTGGTATGCTACTACTACAAAAAATGATGCGAGTTACTAGAAACTTGTTTGCCCTTTGTAAGAGACTTCCCAAGTCATACGAAAGTAAGATATGGCATCTTTTTATATCCATAATTTTTAGTCCACCCAGCCTGGTAAATTCGATGATAGCGAGCGACAACTCCATCATTTGGTCCAATAGCATGGCTGATCATAACCTGAGCTTCTGATTTGAGGATAATCTCCAAAAATCTTTGCTTCCTTTAATGATAGTATGGATTATGGACTTATCATTCATCTGTCTAACCTCTTTTTTAAACTTATGTTTCTCATGTATACCAATATTTGAGGTAGTGAACTCAATAATATTTATTGCCAATAATATTTGTATATAAATATATATACAAGTTTTACTTATGCTTGACACCTCCGTTTTATGGCAAAGGAGTCTGAGACTTTTGGAAAGATACTTTTTATGTTTTAACTTGCTTTTTTCTTTCAAATCTAAGAATTCATGATGAGGAACCTTGTTTGTGTAAGAGTCCAACTGTGAAAAAGTAAAAATATTTACGGGCTACATAATTTTTCATTCAAAAGAAAAAGCTTATTGAGTCCCATGGAGAGGAAAATATACATTAACAATCCTAGGTGACTGAATAAAAGAATACTAAAGAGGAAACTGTTACTGAGTTTCAGCCACTAAACTGTTAGAAAGTTAGGCATATCCAAGAAAGGATAACAGGGAGACAGCTTTGCAATCTTTCATTGTGAAAGGAGATTGCAGGCGCCAGTGTGAAGCAGACTCACTGGGGCTCCTCACTGCTTCAACCTTTTCTCTTTATAGATTTATGGTCGATCCTGTACAGCAACTACCTCGGTCTCTTGTTCAGATTCATCTTTCTCTAAATACATACAACTGTGTACTTGAGAATTCCAACTGAAAGCTGTCTACCACACTGTGAAAAGGCTGCAGACAAAAGAGGCGGCAGAAAGAAATTAGAAGAGCCAAGAGAAATTAGAAGAGCCAAGAATCTTGTCAAAAAGGCATTGGCATTTCTCCGAATGGGAACAGAACTTCTTTTTGTCCTTTCTGTAAAGTTTCTGTCAGGCTCATGACAGAGGAGACTGCTTCACAGTAGGAGAAAAGGCCCACTGCACTCAATGAGATCACATTTATTTATGCAGTTTCTTCCTTCCTTCAAGGTAAAGACTCTTCCCTGAAGCCTACGGAGCTTCCAGGGCTACAGTGAATCCATGAGCTTCTGGAAATTACACATGATATTGTATACACATGTTTATATGCATCTTTTTTAGGTAGAGATTGATAGTCTTCATCAAATTATAAAAATGACCTGGGTCCAAAACAGGTTAGGAACCAATCCTTAAGAACTGTATTTAGGACTTCCCTGGTCGTCCAGTGGTTAAGACTCTGTAATGCAGGGGACGCAGGTTCAATCCCTGATTGGGAAACGAAGATCCCACATGCCACATGGCATGGCCAAAGGAAAAAAAGAACTATATTCTGAATTCCATTATGTTAATACATTTGAGGCCATGTGTAATGGTGTGCAACACATCAAGGAGTGTTCCTGAGGTCTTAGTTTGTAGGTAATTCCAATTACCTTGAGATGTGTCATGACAATCTTGAAGCAAAATTAAACTCTATCTATATCTCAACTTTCTCAATATCCATAGCATAACATTTCATAAAAATTGAAGATCTTTTAAAACTTCATTAACTATATGTATGAGTTCCAAACAAACCTATTATACTGACTTTTCTTACCAGCAAACTAAATACAGTTTGGGGAAATGGAGTTGAGATTCTAAAAGCCAAAACTTGAAGTGGTTAAGAGATAGATAAAAGAATTATAAAACTAAATGAATAATGATTAAATAGAAACTCAATAGAGCCTAGATATGACCAACACAGAAGATAATCTATTTAACTGATTTTTTAAATGATATGTGAAATAACTCCAATTTGTGTTTCTTTTTCTCTCCATCATCCTTCATAAAAGACATCTATCCACTATACCTTGTTTTTCATAAGCCTATGACTAGAAACTAAAAAAACAGATTTCTATTTCAACTTCAACTTTACTACAAGGCATCTACATATTTTAAAAGTTCATCAGAAGGAAAATTCACTCCAATTCCAACATAGAATGTAATACCTTCATTATCTATTAGCCAAAGAGAACTCAGTAAAATTCACAGAAACTTGCTTCTGAATCACTTCAGCAGAAGCAAGATCCCATTTGTTACCACCAGTGCTCTGGTAAGAGCAAAGGAACTTTACCTGGCTCGGAGGTCAGCCACTTGGTCAGTCATCTGCCCCAGCATTTTGCAGGTTCCCAGGATCTCCCTGCGTTCTTTGCCTGCACAGAGTTCACCAACTTTTCCAGCTTCATCTAAGATCTGCCTGATGGCCTGTTCACCAGCATCACCTAAAACAAAGAGATATTCAAGGGAGTGCCCTGGTGCCCTAGTGGTTAGGATGTTGGGCTTTCACTGCCATGGCCTGAGTTCAATTCCTGGCTGGGGAACTGAGACCCCACAAGCCAGGGGCAGCCAGAAAAAAAGAGAGAGAGAGAGATTCAATATCTACATTACAGATCTATTAATTATTTAGAGAGGATGCTTTACAAGTCATTTCATTCATGACGGAATGGATGGTTTTAAATGACTAGTGAATAGAAGGCAATACATCTCATAGTTAACAGCCAAGCAGTGCCCTTAAACCGTAGGGTGAGGTTTCAACCACAGAGACTGCAGAAAAAGATCCTTGGAACCATAAACAGCTGGAGATAATAAGCAGCTTGTGGTAAGCATATGGATGAGATGAAAGTAGGCTCTAACAATTTAATAGTACTTAACACCTCCAAACTCTATTAGGCTTTATACATTCATTCAAATATTAATCTAAAACTGAATAAATATTAGATTAGAAAATCCATAAAGCCTAGCTCAATAACCTATTTGGGTCTTATCTTTATACAAGTCAACTTTGCTTCCCAATTCTTATTAGCATCATCATTTCATCTGCTTAATTAAGTATTCTGTTGGCATAAATGGAAATCTGCCCAATGGGAACTAGAAGAAAAGAGCTTTTTTGCAAAATAATTACCTTTCTGATTCAGGGAAAGGGTGAACCAATAATCTGGCAAAGAATGCCCAGTTCACTTTGGTTTATTCCTCTGTGATGAGAGGTAATTAATTCATGCCCTTCATCCTTTAGAGGACCAGAAATGCTTCAATTAGTCAAAACTATCAGAGAGTGGCATATGCCCTAAATGTTGCAGTAGTTATCTCAGAATTATGAGATTATGGAGTAAATTCTTTTTTTTTTTTTTCCTCCCCATTTTCTTTCTGCCTGGTTTAAGTTTTTTTATGTATCTATCAGAAAAGTAAAACCAGAGCGTTACCTGGGGAGGCATTGGGATCACGGAGCCAACCTTTAGCCTGGTTCAGTTTGGAGTCTATGGAGGCCAATGCTCTCTTCATGGCTTCAGTGTCCTTTTGAAGAAAAGTATCAATTATTTTCTTTGCAAAAACTGAGATACCATGATACAAAGTAAGACAGAGAAGAAGTTACACCATTAACATACAATAGCTACAGTAGTCCTACAACAGCCTTAAAAATATTCTCATCACACCATAACGCTTATTTCTGTCAAAATGCAACATCTGGCATGCAAATCTTCAGTTAATTCTATTTTCTGGTCTCCCTATTACCAAACTATGAAAACTGGTAAAACTGCTCAAGTCAAAGCAGTTTAATATCATCAGCAGGAAAAAGCCCTTTTGTCACATGCCTCATTATCAGCCTTTCTACTAGTCAACGTTCATACACTGCAGCCCTGCCAAAGCCTTCCTGGCTTCAGAGAAGCCTCATTAGGATGTGGTGCCACAAATCACAGTTTCTCTTACATCTTGTTTTGAAATATACACATTGGATGATATTTCACCATGTTTAATTAACCCGAGGAACCTGAAATTACTGGTTAGAAGAAAACTGAAAATTTTAATCTAGCAATTTAGTTTTAATTCCACAAATAAACCACTGAATGTATCACAGGAAAGAAATACATTCAGCCTTCTCTGCCACTCCTCATCCGTAGTTCCCTCACCACCCCTAACCTGGAAGAAGAGGCAGGACAGAATAAGGGGGTCTCAGTCTATTGTTTACAATCAGGATTCATAGTGACTAGCATAAAACCTCCCAGGATATAGCATGAGAAGTCTAAACAGACTAATCACTTTTAAAATGTACACATATTTTAATAGGGTTTTTTAAGCAAATAAAAATACAGAAAACAATATAACAAATATGTATGAACCCATTCTCACAACTGAATGGCCATCTCTTAAGTCTCTAACACCTTAAAAGTCAGTCTCTCTCTCTTTTATTAACACTCAGGGAACCGGCTATTACAGAGTCCATCCATCAAAGTACAGAGTTGCCCTCTGAAACTCTGCTAAGTCGCTTCAGTCGTGTCCGACTCTGTGCGACCCCATAGACGGCAGCCCACCAGGCTCCCCCGTCCCTGGGATTCTCCAGGCAAGAACACTGGAGTGGGTTGCCATTTCCTTCTCTAATGCAGGAAAGTGAAAAGAGAAAGTGAAGTCGCTCAGTCGTGCCCAACCCTCAGCGACCCCATGGACTGCAGCCTACCAGGCTCCTCCACCCATGGGATTTTCCAGGCAAGAGTACTGGAGTGGGGTGCCATTGCCTTCTCCAACTCTAGGGAATGTCTTAAATCCCCACCTTTTTTCAATTTCCACTGTCCTAAATCGGGGTTCTTAAAGGTGTGGTGCCACCAGTTTTCCACTGGGGGGCACTAGGAGCATCCCCACTTTACATGCAAACAAAACCCAGCACTAGCACCAGTCAGTATAGGGAGCATTCATAATTAGGCTTAGAGTTTCAGCAGAACTGACCCCAGCTTTTCCGAAGTACTCAGTCAAATTATAGAACTCACAGCTTTGGATTCCCTCTTTCCCCATCTAAACAGATACAGACTGTTCTCCTGTTATAAATTTGTCTACCTCAGGCTCCAAATAACAAATTCTCCTCCACAGCAACTAAAAAGAAGTGAACTAAATCACTGAAAAAATGGAAATAAAATATTTTTATTACTGAGGTGTATGAAATTATGATAGCTATCTATCAATAAAAGACTGAGTCATAGGAGGATCTATTTTAAAATCCATTTGTATTTATGCAAGTAGACAAGTGGCGTTTAAGTGCTTTGATTCTCATGTATTTGTTCCTCCTCCATCTTGTTCTAATCACTCTGTACAGCAAACCTTGCCTTCAAAAGTCAACTTTAGTTCAATTCCAAATTGGCAAGGCCCAAATTATTATCATTTTAAAGAAAGTCTCAGGCAATACTCAACCTCAGAGCTGGATAGCCTTCAGGGTCTAATACAAGTTACAGGACTTTGTCTAGATACAGAGTTTTTAAAAATTCACAATCCCTCACCTAGGAAATACTGTGCACACGCTGAAGAGGAGAAACTGAAGTCATGTAAAAATACTTAATTTAAAATCTCTTAATAACCATTTCTCTAATACACATATATATTCAGTGAAAAATTCAATAGATATTTATTATATTTCAAAATCTAAATTTAAGAAGAAACAAAGATCAGAAATTTTCTAGTGTCTACTCTAGCATTAATAGCTATTAGTTGGGAAACTAACCTTAATTGAGCATTTCTTGCATGTTAGGTTCTACTTTAGCCATTTTTTCCCTCATTGCTTCATTTAACTTCAATTTTAAATTAAGGGGCTCAGTTCTAGAAGCCCCATTTGATCTCAAATCTCATTATTTTCTGTTAGATGAAATTCAAGAATTTTTTCCTCTTTTACCAAAGAGAGTTGTCAAAGATTCCACTAACCTTTTACAGTAGTCAGCAAATCTTTTGCTTTGCCAATTTTGGATTGATTAATACTGTCACTGCCCAGAAAATTAGCTCTATAAATCAAATTCATAATTCTTACTAACCTAAATGACTGCTTTTACTCACCACTGCCCAAAAATGATTTGAAACACAATAGAAAAACCGGTTTTGCTCAGCATTCAGTATCCTCAAAAATCACTGTTTTTTCTCTCCCTAATAGAGCATGGCTACTACACTTCAAGGAAAGAATCTGACTCTAAGGATGTGACTAATTTGGTCCTGAGGAGATGTGACAATATGAAGAAGTTAACATTATTTCTTATAATTACTATCATTTTCTCCTGAAAAGAATCAATGGCAAATATGCAATGAAGATGCATTTTTAAACTGGGAAATTCAATTAGTTAGCAAAACTTTAACAGAATAAATTTTAGACAATTTTGGAGATTTAAAACAGTCAATGGGAGGGCCACATTAAATTCTTTCTGGAATAAGTTGTAAATAATCATTTAAACACAATACATTTAAATGTCATATCTATTGGGTTGACCAAAAAGTTTGTTCGAGTCCCCAACAACCTTTTTGACCAACCACATTAAAAGCAAAAATGTCTATAGGAACATACATTTTGGTGTCCTAAGAATGTCATAAGAATTTCTTTTGAAGGGGATTGTTTATTATGGAAGTAACAGAATTCTGACATAAGCAACAATAGAAGTATACTAACACTAGATATAATATAAACAAATTCAACTACAAATCAAATTCATTTTTGAGACATTTTTGAGAAGCAATTTTGAGACATTTATAAAGGATGAAAATAACCATAACTCTGTGGCCAACTACATTATGTACCACAGAGCTTTTAGTTAAACCTTGCCATGTAGGTCTAAGTACCCAGAGTACACTCTGGGTATGAAATAGAAGAGAAAAAAACTGCACCTTCACTAAGTACTTTTCTCTATAATATCTCAAATTTGGGAAAGAGAAAAGTCTTCACCAACCTCTTCTCTGTTTGTTGTTGTTGTTGGGTTTTGTTTTGTTTTGTTTAGTGAATACAAAAAAGATCAGATATAGTTGTGCAGCTCTGGGGACAGCTAGCAGGGTTCTGGCCCTTCCTGCTCTGGTTCCTTTTATTGTAAAACTCTCAGGAGTTCAGGTTTTAAATGAAAAGAAACACAGTTCCTTGAAACTCTGCCACACATACTGAAAGTCAGAAGGTCAACCTAAAAGACTCCTTTTTCCATGCTTTTCCAGGAACTGAAATACTTCTGAAATTTAATACAGAGTTAGACCTAAAGAACACTGAATAATATTAATACCAAGAACCACTGAGTTCCTCCCACAAACAGTCAAGAGGACGTGTGGTAGGAAAAGTGAGCTCCTGCAATCCCACGCTCTTGAAAATTTTAAATATGGGACTAAGGACCCCTCTCATTCACTGCCCAACCTACTCTCCTTTTTCCACTAACACCTCCTGTCCCCACCCTTCCCACTCCATTCCACTTCTGACCACATTTCTAACTCCAAATCCATATTTTAAACAAAGATGTTTTTGGAAAGTTAAATTGGACAGTAACACAAAATCTTGTAAACTACATTTAACCATGGAGAGAAAGTTGTCTAGCCCTGAATCTCCAGGCAAGCCTCCCAGGCACCAGTTCCTCATCTCTAAGAATACCTTCTCAGTGCTACAAGTCCGCACCACCTATGTGCACACAATCTGTTGTATCAACTAAAAGATCACTTGGATCAGAAGGGAAATGTCAGTTTAACGTGGTGGGCTTTGCTCCTTTGGTTGGGGGAGAGGTTAAGATATATAAACGCTTAAATTAACTATTTGTCTCAGACTCTAAGAGATAAATCCTTTGTTGTGTTAGCTGCATACTAGAATACTAATATTGTATCACATTAAAAGACTCATAAAAACCTCATATGTAACCTTATTTTTTCAAAATTGAAATAAAAATCAACACTTAAACCCCAATGGTCTGCAGTAAGGGAAAGTATTATAGGATCACATGTTCTAAGCAGTATTTCCTTCTTTGGTACTCTAATCTGCACA
>NW_011494881.1:7974698-7976218 GCF_000754665.1 Bison bison bison | reverse complement strand
ACAAAGACATCTGAGTCACTCACTACATTTACCCACCACCAACCTAGGCCCACAGTGGGAGGAGATACACCACAGGGACAAATTCTGAATAACTGACTCAGGGTACAGTAACAGGAACACCTCATAGGGTTCAAAAATTCTCAGTAACGAAACATTTTAAAAATTTTTCTCACTTCCTCTTTATTCTCAACATGCGTCAAAATACAAGTAATATAAACACCAAAAAAAGATTAATATATATTGCTAAATTTACAAAGGGTAAAATGTGAATCCTGTTCAATCCCTAAACTTTTTTGTCGCATAATGTATACTCAGAAAAAATGCTAAACTAGTTTTTAATAATCATTATAAGATGATTATTGACTTCAGGGGGGGATTTTTATTTTCAAAATAAAAGGAAGGGTTTAAAGTCAAAGTACTTTTAAATTTGTAAATCTGCCATCTGAATGTAGGTATAAAACATAAAATAGTCAGCTATTGCACTGCCTCTTTAAAATCTTAATTTATTCGGCAAAACGCACTTTTACCAAGCATTTTTTCCACTTACTTTCTTCCCCCACTTTTCTAGAGGAATCATCACTTTCCAGGAGAAAACTGCACCAATGGGGAGGCATGAAACAAGTATGGTAAGACAAAGTTAATTCTTTATTGGTAGGGCGTGAGAGGAGGTAAAAATATTTCATGTATTAAACAGAATGGGAACCCAGGGGTCACAGACAGACACACGGTCTGATTAATTCACTGCTTACAGGTGAGCAATGAAAGATGCATAACGCTACTGAACTGAAAAATAACTAAAATCCTAGTTACTGACTTCCATTTTCAGGGTAAAATTTTTTTCTAAATATTCTTGCAACTAATAAAAACAATTACTCTTAGGGGGTAAGGGAGATAGAGTGGAAAGGGATTGGGATGAGAGTTAGCTATGTCATATATATCTTTTTATAGCATTTTGATTTTTGAATCAGGTAAATGCATAACAAAAGCAAAAAGAAGTTAAAAAATAAATATTCATTGCTCATTCTGATGTCATTTTGTACTTAAGTTTCTTTTGGCTGGGCTAATTTTATTTATTTCCTTTAATTCTGATAGTTTTACAGTATCCTAACAGTCTGATTCCTTCCAGATCAGCATAAAACTGAGACGGCTATTAGACTGTGACACAGTGGGGACCAGGTCTATTTCCCTTGTATATGCCCCCAAGTGCCTAATCTTCCTCCTGAAAACCTCAACTGACCACAGTTTTGGTTTTGGTCTTTAAAGAAGCAGCTCTCAAATTTTCACAAAGTAAAGCTCAGTGACTTATTCTAATTGATGGATGACTTTCCCCCTCTGAAAATAGAAACATGATGGTTGCAGTGCCTGCTCCTCATTTTTTACTATTTCTCATCTGCTAGAAGCAAAGGGAAGAGAATAGGGAAAGAGATTAGGTTAGGGGAACATGAGGTCATAGAGAACGATGGCTGATTCACAGCTCCGACAGCAGAACATGCAGTGAGCCAGGGACTGAAGTTAGGAAA
>NW_011494881.1:7959949-7974598 GCF_000754665.1 Bison bison bison | reverse complement strand
AGGTACACCCGACTTTTTCCTTTTGATTCTGCAGGCTTGGATTACTGTGAAGGACAGGTGCCTCACTGAGACTCTCTAACCTACTTATTTTCATTATGGCTTAAAACCTCAATGATGCATCTCCAAAAGCCAAGTTCCAGAGCCTGCAAAGGAAACTGGCACGAGAGGCAAATACAGAGATGGCATCAGCTGGAAGTTTCCTTTGCTAAGAGCAGGATCCACAGATAACTTAGGGGTCACCCACATGGGGAAATCTGCCTCTCAAAAGAAGTCAGTGGGAATGACCAGGTCAAAGCAGTTCCCAGGAGCCTGCTCAAAGAGAGGAATTGTTCAGTTGCTCAGTCGTGTCCGACTCTTTGATGGGCCATGGATTATGGCCCATCAGGCTCCTCTGTCCATGAGATTTCCCAGGCAAGAATATTGGAGTGGACTGCCATTTCTTCAGGAGATCCTCCATCTCCAGGAGATCTTCCCAACCCAGGGACTGAACCCACATCTCCTGCACTGGCAGGGGGATCCTTTACCACTGAGCCATCAGGGAAGTCTCCAAAGAGAGGAAAGCACCCACCAAATACAGAAAGCCTTACATCCTATATTAATGTCTTTCCTCTTGCTTCCCCCCAAAAAAACAGCTTCTTTTGAGCTAAACAGTCTGCCCAGCACAGCCCCGAGTCCCATATTAAGTCACATTCTGACGCATAATCGAGCACAGTGTTACACACCGGCACACGGGATAAGGCATGGCACACAGCACAAGAAAACCTCACAGACATGCTTTTTCTCTTTTTAAGCAAGAAAGAACTAAAGGGCAAGAGAAAGCTTACCTTCTAAACGTGAGAAAAAGAATAAAACAAACAAGAGAACAAAAAAAAGATGCATAAAGAAGTCATAACAGGGAAGTGAAAGTTGTCAAACATGCAAAAGCAAAATTAAGTAAAATATCAAAGACTTTATATGATTTTACTATATGGATTTAAAATATAGTCTCAGGACTTGTTCAATAATTTCATGCCTCTGAAAACAAATCCATGGTTAAGATAATCTAACTAATTTCTCCTACACATTTAGTTTAACTTCCTGGGCAATAAAAGAGACAGAATTGGTAATTCTAGGCCCAGCTTTGACCTTAACTTTTAGGTGTCCTAGAGGACAAACAGAGCCCTACTGGACACCCAGGGGAAATCATACAAAATCCCTTCTGCAGTCTGCTACCAGCCTGCTGGGTGGCCCTGGAGATACCATTTGGGCCCACACGGTAGGGGAAGCTGGGTCCTAGAGACAGTGGGTTCCCCCCACTGCCTGATCTTGGGCTCCTATAAGAGAAGTGTCTCTGTTTCCAATCACTAAACAGGGAGAAGCAGGCCAGAGCAGCACCTCAAACCCCTGCTGCTGGGGTCTAGGAGGAATCCACCAGCCCTTGTAGAGTCCGACAGGAAATTATAGACCAAGGGGAAAGGGACCCCTCAAACTAACAGACAATGTGAAAACTAATATTTCAGTGAAGCTTTTTTAGGGAGAATGGAATGATAAAGGGACACACCTAGAAATGCCTACATTTTCCTTTGTAGATTTCTCTGGGTCAAAAGCTGATTAAGAAAAGTTTCCCATAAAATTCAGCCGTAGGCATATTCTGTATCTTGCTTAGTAACCTAGCAATAACCACCCACATGAAAGGCAGGGCTCCTACCCAGGGGAGTATACACCACAGCAGAACTCCTCCACCAACTCAATAAATGAGACTCCAGTTTGAAAGAAAAGCTACACATCTCAGCTTTTAACCAACATTCACCCCACATACCTATTTATTTGCTCTACCTGAAAACAAAGGAAAAGTGCAGAACCAGCAAGTAATTCATGAAATAAAGAAGAAATCACTTTCATAATATCTAAGTAGTCTTATGCTGCACGAAATTACAAGATAAAATGTGAGACAATCACACCCCCAAGAGGGGAGAATTGGGGGTGTTGCTTATTTCTTCCCCAATAACACTTACCTTGCTGGCCCAGGCATCTTCGTCCCAGGAAGTGAGTTGTAATACACGAATAATCTCATTAATTTCAGCGCTCATCTTTTCTACAGTAAAATTGCGATTTTTCAAAGCTTCTTCAATTCCTTGGTTTTTGGAATTTTTAGTTGTTACAAAAATCTTCATAGCTGTAAAAATAAACAAAAGATCAGAAACTAAGTTTGGAATGTAATCTTGCTGTATTACAATAGTCACACAAGATGCTTCACACTTTGAACATGTTTTGGGCTTCTAAGGTCTTAAAAAGAATATGAAAATAAACACTACAAGTCTGCTATTAAAATTCCAATATCAGCAAACTTCACTGTAAAGAAAACTGAAGTTACAAAACATCACCACATCATAATCAGGGAACTAATTTAACATGCATGTACTGAAGATCCAGAGTCAAAATATCCACTATTTCTAAATCAGTTGCCATCCCAGGCCTAACACTGGTCCCATCTAACACAAACCTAATGGGACAAGATAAAAACTGTCAGTTAAACTGTAACCAAAGTATGCTGCTGCCTCAATCCTAGTGGAAGATCCTAGTGTTGAGTTATCTTCCATAATTTCTCTTAACATATAGGAATGACTATCTAACCCCTACAAGTAAAGAAGAAAATAATAACGAAACATTGGAAAAGAAAATATCTTCTCATAAACTAATAAAATTATAAAAACAAAGATTAATCAACATTTTATTGAGTTACCCAAATTAGAAAGAAATATTTTTCCCAAAAGCCTTCCTGCCACATAGAACAGTTGGCCTCAAAAAACATATTTTTGAGAAGACTATAAGACTCTATTTACAATTTTTTATTTTCAAGTTTATATAAGGGCTTTCTGAACTCTTATACTCACATCTCCTATTTTAATCACTACCTGAAAAATGACAAAGCAGGAAGGCAGTAGCTGGGGAATTACAGTGACATGCCTTAAAAGATTCTGAAAATAAAGAAACCCTCTTAGAGTTAAACCAACTAACATATAACCTGACTAAGAAAATTTACATAAACCACGAGATATGTGATACATACTAGAGATATCTGATACATACGAGACTCTTAATAAGCACAATTCTCTTTTGCTAGTTGAGAGAGCAGCCATCATGTTTGCATTTCTGGGCTCTGCCCAATGGGTAGGTGATCCTAGTTGGTATAGACCATCAGCTCTTCAACATAGAGAAGAGCTAGGAAAGGATTATGGACTCACTTCTCTACTATATAGTGTTCTAGATCTATTCCAGCTCCTAATTTTTTTTCCCAAGTACAAATAAAGGGGTCAAGATCCATACATCCAAAACTAGAGTTCCTAGAGAAGAAAAGGAGCCTGATAGAACTTCAAGAGAACAGTAGTAGGCAATAGGAGAGCAGTTTCACACAAAGAGCACGAGGAGAGCATTAAAGAAAATGAATCCTGGCTCTTAGCTAACCAGCTGCATTTTTACCCAGGCTGAAGGACATGCAACTAAACAGAAAAGAAAATGAACACCAGAGTTTAGAACATATAAACACTTTTTTTTTTCTTCTGTAAGATAAAGTACAGACAGAAAATACCTGAAATGAGAACTGGCAGCAACTCTTTCACAGTGTTCATTGAGTTCACCAACATCACTCGATGCTCCTGATGAGTCAGTTCCTGCTGCCTCTCGTCAATCATTTTGGCCATCTTAGTCATTCCTGGGGCACAGGAAATAAATTGTACAGGGTGAGTAGTGAAATAATTCAGAGTCAGGCTTTCTGAACCTATATCCACTATGAATTACTATGAAAGTCCAAACTGCCCACTTATTTAAACATACATACTATCACTGAACTCTCTCATTTATGACATTGAGTTTTGCAGAACAGTTCTAACTTAAGACAAATGTATTCTTCTCATTAAAATTAATTTAATAAATATAAATCCTAAATGTGACATACTTTTCACACATTTGACATACATTCACAAATATGTTTAAACTGTTGAAATTAATAAATATATATTTGAAAAAAAACAATTCGCAAGTGGTGAGCGGGGGAATACCTTGCCTGGCTTCCATATCAGTTTTCATGCCATGTACCTGGCCACTGAGCCTATATGTATAAGAATCTCATGTGAGCCTACTACAGGCACGCCTCAAAGACACTGTAGATTCAGTTCCAAACCACTGCAACAAAGTGAATATCACAATAAAGTGAGACATAGGAATGTTTGGGTTTCCCAGGGAATATAAAAGTTATATCTCCACTATACTGTAGTCTATTAAGTGTGCAGTAACACTGTCTAAAAACACAAAGTACATACCCTAATTTAAAAATTATTGCTAAAAAATGCCAACTATCATCTAAGCTTTCAATGAATCATGATCTTTTCAACAGTAACATCAAAGATCAGTGATCACAGGTCACCATAACTAATAATAATGAAAAAATTTGAAATATTGTGAGAATTACCAAAATATGACACAGAGACATGAAGTAGAAAAATGGCACCAGTAACTTGCTTGAGATAGGGTTGCCATAAACCTTCAATTCGTAAGAATGCAGTATGTGTGAAACACAAGAAAGTGAAGCACAATAAAATGACGCGTGTCTGTACTGAGAATCTAGCAGCTGAAAAAAATGTTAAGAATTACAATAACATGTTTTGTTTTCATCTATAAATTTTTCTCTACTTTCCAATTTGCCCAAAATAAGGAGGGGGTCTCAATTTCATAATTAAAAACAAACAAAAATGCTATAAATGTAATTATGGTGATGACAGCATTTGAAACAATCTGGTATTTCAGAGTTAGCCTGCTAGAAACTTTTGTTTACTATGGTTATTATTCAAGGGTGCTATGTGAGTCTCTAATACTTTGATTTTCAAACTGCTCTTAGAATTTCTTAACTAGTTTCACAGATTCTCAAGGGGTACCCAAAGGGAGATGAAAAGGTGGGGATACCCCTGCTTGATCCACACAAGCTCCATTTTTGTCTTTCATATGTTGAGATTTTACATTAGATTTCATCTGAAGAAATAAGATTTCTTCATAGTTACGAACAAGTTTAAAGGGTACTTCTCTAAAGGCATTTCTCAGTGATCTTCAATGATAGCTCAGAGAAATTCTTAATTGCCATTAAATGTACAGAATGACTGCACTGGAACCTCCAGAAAATGCTATTAATTAAATATCATTTTATGTCAGAAAAAAGAATTTTATAAAATGATATGTGATCCTTAAAACTAACAAATTAAACATCTAATATGTCTTATCATTAGTCTCATTTATACTTCAAGGAGCCTCAAGTTCATGTTATATGTCTATAACACCAAAAGCTGGTATCTGTTCATGTATTTTGAATATTTAATTCTCAGATGACTACACAATCAGAGATTTAGCTACAGAAGCTCTTCTCTCCTTCTAGGTCTGATTATATTATGCAGTCTTGAGCAAGGGCATGAATCCATAATAGCAGGCGGGCTAATTAGCAAGCTAAGAGGTCACAGAGAGCTCAGGCCAGCTGGCAGACAGTGAAGGAATGCTGTACAATGTGGAATGAAGAGGTCAGGATTCAGGGTGGCCTTAAGCATTGCAGTAATAGAAAAGTATTTCCTACATTCTCCAGCAACATTTGCAATGTCTAGTTCAGTTCATTAGACAGAGCCAGGATTTGCAGAAAGCAGATTCAGCTTTCAGAGACAATGATTTCTCTTCAGTAGAAGCACAGAGTCAGCTCCATTAAGAGAGCAGAGATAACTAAAAACCCAAAGCATCATTACCTACCTTCCACAAAAAAAGCAGGGAGGAGTGCCCCTTTCCTCTTGATCAACCAAGAACAATTCATAGAACATTTTATTATAAAAGTAGCATGTGACTAACCTGGTCCAAGATTCTTCGTGTAAGTGACCAAATCTTCCATAGTTTCTACCACCTCTGCCACTGTAAGATATTCCAAAATTCCTTTGCAAACTCTAATAATTTTACGAACCTGAAAATATATTTCAGAGTATTCAATCAATTGTGTTAACGATAAGTAGAAAACACAGTGATTCAGATGTGTAGCTAGTCAACGTTTTCTCATCCTAAACAATCCTCAATCCTCCATTATTATCTTTACGACTGGGCTTTTTGTCAGGAAGAGGTCTGCTTGGGCCTCGGGGTGCCTTACCTCAGCCTCGTCGAAGGTGAGGAGCAGGTCTGATGTGCCAGAGAGGATGCCCCTTGATCCATCAATTAGATAATCTCGAGCAGGCACTGAGTAAGGGTCTGACTGCAGCATCTGGGCTGCTTGGACAAGCTTGGTGCAAGCATTCTCCACCCTGTGGGGAGGGACACGGAGTTAACTCACTGGCAGAACCAAGCAGGAGAATATCACATGCAAATTCAATGGATGTCAATGGAGATAAATTCACATTTTTTTTCCTATATGGAAAATAGACAAGAGTTTCCAGCTTTTAAAATTGGCAATTAAGGGCAGCACATTCATTCACTCACTGCATTAAGCCTTTGTTCTTCATTATTTCCTGACTACAAAACATAACAAAAAGAAATTCTGGACCTTTTACTTTAGGGGGCTGTATCTCTGTAACTCCTTCGTTTCCTTACTATTCACCCTATACACGCTGCCCTTAAAAAACACTGACAACAGTTTCAGATTCGACATCTGGAAACAAAATACCAAAACACTGCGCTAAATGAAAAAAATAATAATCAGACGAACCAAAGGAATAGGAGGCAACGCAAAGAAAAACCATGAGGTAATGTACAAATTTTTCATTCATCTAGTCAAATGGATTTGTTTGACAAACTAGACTGTTTGAAAACAGCCTTATAAAACAGTGGTGTTAATTAAAATGTCACTGGCGTTCAGTTCAGTTCAGTTGCTCAGTCATGTCTGACTCTTTGCAACCCCATGAATCGCAGCACGCCAGGCCTCCCTGTCCATCACCAACTCCCGGAGTTCACTCAGATTCATGTCCATCGAGTCAGTGATGCCATCCAACCATCTCATCCTCTGTCGTCCCCTTCTCCTCCTGCCCACAATCCCTCCCAGCATCAGAGTCTTTTCCAATGAGTCAACTCTTTGCATGAGGTGGCCAAAGTACTGGAGTTTCAGCTTCAGCATCATTCCCTCCAAAGAAATCCCAGGGCTGATCTCCTTCAGAATGGACTGGTTGGATCTCCTTGCAGTCCAAGGGACTCTCAAGAGTCTTCTCCAACACCACAGTTCAAAAGCATCAATTCTTCAGCACTCAGGTTTCTTCACAGTCCAACTCTCACATCCATACATGACCACTGGAAAAACCATAGCCTTGACTAGATGGACCTTTGTTGGCAAAGTAATGTCTCTGCTTTTGAATATGCTATCTAGGTTGGTCATAACCGTCACTGGCATTAATAACCAGTAGTTAATAGTTTAATATAATTTAGTTTAATAGCATGGATGACCTGATCAGTGAAGTCAGGTGTCTTTTGGAGGTGGGAGATCATTTTAAAAGGGAATCCAAAATGCATAAAGCAAATATTCACCTTGATCCTCTTGTACTACTAATATGTATTCATTTACTGAACTATTCTTCTACATAGAGGTGAAAAGGACCTACCAGATCACTTCCTCTAATTTCATACTCAATAAACGCATTATGTTATCACAGAGTAACTTATAAACACATGCAATAAATTACTTTAAAATATTAAGCCAAAATTACACATTTTTATTTGAAAACACACAAAAAAAAAGTCCCACACAAATAAAAGCCCACTCCACAGGCAGTTGTGAGGATCAAATGAAATAATATAAAAGTCCACAAGTACAAGGCAGTCTTGCACTGTTAATAAATAGAATTAAAACAACATATCAATTTCAACCACGTAAAAAGCATTGGGCTATGGACACTGTAAGTATGTATATAAAGATGCAAAAAACACTAACTCTCAAGAAGCATACTCTGGTAAGTCACAAACATCAGAGCCATAAGGCAGCACATTATAAATATCAGCAAAGAGCAAGACCTCACTGACATGGCTTTTGATCAACAATGTTAGATGACTGGTTATATTTAGTTAAATTTTTTAAATTAAAATTAACATTTAATTTTAAATTATATATATATATACCTATACATATGAAAAAAACATACACATATATAAAACCCTAAGGCATACAGTGAAAATTTTTCTTCCCTCCACTATCTCCTAGGCATTCAAATGCCATCTCCTTGCAACCAATGTTACCCATTTCCTCTGTATTCTTCAATAAAAAAGATACTTTATGCACAAAGAAACAAAAACACAGACTTCCATTTTTTTTAATATAAATAGGATCATATTATGCATACTCTCTGCATTCTGATTTTTTCACTTAATTTAACTTGGAGATGTTCTAATAGAAGTATCCAAAGAACCTCCCTATTCTTTTAAACAGTTCCATAAGTCCATAATTTACTAGACTGCTGCAATGAACCACCTTGAATAAACATCTTTTCTGTTGTTCCTGCTGTGCAGCTTCCAAGGTATTAGTCTCCTGACCAGGGATTGAATTTGGGCTCAGAAAAAGAAATGCAAAAAAGCAAAATGGCTGTCTGAGGAGGCGTTACAAATAGCTGTGAAAAGAAGAGAAGTGAAAAGCAAAGGAGAAAAGGAAAGATATACCCATTTGAATGCAGAGTTCCAAAGAATAGCAAGGAGAGATAAGAAACCTTCCTCAGGGATCAATGCAAAGAAATAGACGAAAACAACAGAATGGGAAAGACTAGAGATCTCTTCAAGAAAATTAGTGATATCAAGGGAGCATTTCATACAAAGATGGGCTCAATAAAGGACAGAAATGTTATAGACCTAACAGAAGCAGAAGATTAAGAAGAGGTGGCACGAATACACAGAAGAACTGTACAAAAAAATATCTTCATGACCCAGATAATCACGATGGTATAATCCCTCACACTCACCTAGAGTCAGACATCCTGGAATGTGAAGTCAAGTGGGCCTTAGGAAGCATCACTACGAACAAAGCTAGTGGAGGTGATGGCATTCCAGTTGAGCTATTTCAAATCCTGAAAGATGATGCTGTGAAAGTGCTGCACTCAATATGCCAGCAAATTTGGAAAACAGCAGTGGCCACAGGACTGGAAACGGTCAGTTTTCATTCCAATCCCAAAGAAAGGCAATGCCAAAGACTGCTCAAACTACTGCAGAATTGCACTCATCTCACACGCTAGTAAAGTAATGCTTAAAATTCTCCAAGCCAGGCTTCAGCAATACGTGAACTGTGAACTTCCAGATGTTCAAGCTGGTTTTAGAAAAGGCAGAGGAACCAGATATCAAACTGTCAATATCTGCTGGATCATCAAAAAAGCAAGAGAGTTTCAGAAAAAAAATCTATTTCTGCTTTATTGATTATGCCAAAGCCTTTGACTGTGTGGATCACAATAAACTGGAAAATTCTGAAGGAGATGGGAATACCAGACTATCTAACCTGCCTCTTGAGAAACCTGTATGCAGGTCAGGAAGGAATAGTTAGAACTGGACATGGAACAACAGACTGGTTCCAAATAGGAAAAGGAGTACCGTCAAGGCTGTATATTGTCACCCTGCTTCTTTAACTTATATGCAGAGTACATCGTGAGAAATGCTGGGCTGGAGGAAGCACAAGTGGGAATCAAGATTGCCGGGAGAAGTATTAATAACCTCAGATATGCAGATGACTCCACCCTTATGGTGGAGAGTGAAGAACTAAAGAGCCTCTTGATGAAAGTGAAAGAGGACAGTGAAAAAGTTGGCTTAAAGCTCAACATTCAGAAAACTAAGATCATGGCATCCGGTCCCGTCACCACATGGCAAATAGATGGGGAACAGTTTCTGACTTTATTTTTCTGGGCTCCAAAATCACTGCAGATGGTCACTGCAGCCGTGAAATTAAGACGCTTACTCCTTGGAAGGAAAGTTATGACCAATCTAGATAGCATATTCAAAAGCAGAAACATTACTTTGCCAACAAAGGTCCATCCAGTCAAGGCTATGATTTTTCCAGTAGTCATGTATGGATGTTAAGAGTTGGACTATAAAGAAAGCTGAGTGCTGAAGAATTGATGCTTTTGAACTGTGGCATTAGAGAAGACTCTTGAGAGTCCCTTGGACTGCAAGGAGATCCAACCAGTCCATCCTAAAGGAGATCAGTCCTGGGTGTTCATTGAAAGGACTGATGTTGAAGCTGAAACTCCAATACTTTGGCCACCTGATGCGAAGAGCTGACTCATTTGAAAAGACCCTGATGCTGGGAAAGATTGAGGGCAGGGGGAAAAGGGGATGACAGAGGATGAGATGGTTGGATGGCATCACCGACTCAATGGACATGGGTTTGGGTGGACTCTGGGAGTTGGTGATAGACAGGGAGGCCTGGCGTGCTATGGTTTATGGGGTCACAAAGAGTTGGAGACAACTGAGCAACTGAACTGAACTGAACGAAAACCAAGTACTAACTCACTGGATCACTAGGGATT
The DNA here is from genome assembly GCF_000754665.1 of Bison bison bison. Lineage (NCBI taxonomy): Eukaryota > Metazoa > Chordata > Mammalia > Artiodactyla > Bovidae > Bison > Bison bison. Next base: position 7,964,123 of record NW_011494881.1, on the reverse strand, counting down.
TCATCATTTTTAAATGTATATATCTGTAGGACAGTATCTAGAAATTGAACTGCTGAGTCATATGTGTGGACATTAATAGTTTTGACAAACATTGCTATATTGCCATCCACAGAAATTATCAATTTACATTTCCACCACAATGGATAAGAATACCTGCTTCCTCACAGTCTCAACAACTCAATGTATAATCAAACTTAGGTATCTTCACCAATATGACAGCCCAAAATTGATAAATCTCAATAGTTTGAGATGATACTTATATAACATACAATTAGTAATTTTAAAGGGTATAATTTTCTATGTGCTTGAAAAGAATAAGTTTGCTCTTAATTTTTAGGTGAATTATATATTCATTAACTTAAGCTTGTTAACTGTGCTGTTCAAATCTTCTATATGTTTGCTGATTTTTTTTGGTCTGTTTTATCTATCAATTACTGAGTGACAAAAAATCCGACCAGAACAACAGATTTGTCCATATCCCCTTGAAGCTGTTTTTGTTTTACTGAAGCTAACTTACTAGGTACATATAAATTTGCAATTATTATATCTTTCTTATAATTTGAACCTATAAATCATGAGGTGACACCTCTCTATATCTCCAGTAATGTTTTTTGCTGATATTAACATTGTAAACCAGCTTGCTTTGACTATTGTATTCGATTGGATATAACTTTAACTCTCTGTATCCTTATATTTTCAGATCAAAGGTGGCTCAGTGGTAAAAAAAATCCACCTGCCAATGCAGGAGACAGAGGAGACTTGGGTTTGATTCCCAGGTCAGGAAGATTTTCCCTGGAGGAGGAAATGGCAACCCACTCCAGTATTCTTGCCTGGAAAATTCCATGGTCAGAGGAGCCTCGTGGGGTACAGTCCAAGGGTTGCAAGGAGTCAGACACAACTGAGCACATACACACACATCCTTATATTTTAGATGTGTCTTTATGAGTCTGCTAGTGACAAAATGTATTCATTTTGGTTTGTTTGAAAATGCCTAAAAAAAAAAAAGAAAGAAAAAGAAAATGCCTACTTTGTCTTCATTCTTCAAAGACTATTTCAGTAGTACAGAATTCTGATTGATTACTATTTTATCAACACATTGAAGGTATTATCTCACTATGATCTGAAAAAAGAACCAAAAAGAGATGTAATAGAAGTAGAGGTTGGAGTGACATGGGGCTATAAGTCAAGGAATTCGGACAGTGTCTAGTGGCTGGAAAAGGCAAGGAAATGAATCCTTTCCTTAAATCTCCAGAAGGAACCAACTCTGCTAGCCTATTTTGGACTTTAGACCTCCACAACTATAAAATAAAGCATTGCATTGTGTTTGTTGTGAGAGTAACAGGACACTGGCATCCAGTTGAAATTCACTAGGCGTACAGAAACACACGAAAATACTACCTATTATGAACAGAAAAAATAATCATTCAAAACCAACCCAGAAATGACAGATGACAGAATCAGTAGACAAGAAGGTTAAAATAGTTACTATGTGTTTCATATGCTCAAAAGCTAAAGGAAAGACTGAGTAGATAAATGAAAATTATATATTAAAAAAAATACTCAAATAGATCAACTAGAGATGTGTCTGAGATACAAAACCATGCTGGATAGATTACTACTAGATAAGATATAGCACGAAGATTTTTTTTTCTTTTTTCTTTTTTGCACAAAGATTATTGAAACTGAAGTCATAGCAATGAAAATTATTTAAAATAGAAGAAAACAAAACTTAAAAGAAAATGAGCAGAGCATCTATGAGTTGTGGCACAATTCCAAGCAGCCTATATGTGTGTGACTGAAGTCCCCGTAAGAGAGAAAAAGGGACAGGAAAAAAATTTGAAGAAAAAATAGCTACAAATTTTTCAAATTTAATGAAAAGAATAAAGCACAAGGTTCAAAAAGCTTCATAAACCTCAAACACAAAAAACATCAGAGGACTCACAACAAGCTACATGGTAAGAAATTGCTTAAAACCAATAATGAAGAGAAAATATTAAAAGCAGCCAGAGAAAAATGAGACACTTTATATTACAGAGAAACAAAGATAAGAATAACAACAGACTTCTCATTGGAAACAATACAAGCCAGAGAAGAGTGGAGCAAAGCACTGAAAGAACTTTGGGTGGATACAAAGAAAATATTTCAAAAATTAAGGCAAAATAAGGACTTTTCCAGCTATGCAAAAGTTAAAAGAATTCATCACCCAGCAGACATGAACTATAAACAAAGTTAAAGGAAGTCCTTCAGGAAGAAAATTATAACAGATAGAAGTTTGGATTTACAGAAATAAATGAAGAGCACAAAATGGCAACTATGTGCATAAATATAAAAGCACATTTTTTTCTTATTTTTAAATCTTTAAAAGATAATTGACTGGGTAAAGCAAGAACTTTCTAAGACACGAAGTTTAAAAAAAGTAAATCTGATTTGCTAGTTAGACAATGAGGACTGGTTTTGCCAATATTGTGGCAAATGTTTTCCACAAATTAGAGTTAAATTAACATGGAAACATTTGAGATGTGTACAAAATACATAATATGGCAGAAAACACATACTTTGCAACTAAACTTATGATTTTAAAATATTTAAATTAAAATAATTAAATATTTAATTAAATAAATATTTAAATTTATTTCTAATTTAAATTTGGAATATTCAAAGTATTCAAAGTATCTCAAAAATCCTTTAGGAATAGTCAGGCTTCCTCTATGGCTCAGCTGGTAAAGAATTCCGCCTGTAATGCAGGAGACCTGGGTTTGATCCCTGGGTTGGGAAGATCCCTCGGAGAAGGGAAAGTCTACCCACTCCAGTATTCTGGCCTGGAGAGTTCCATGGACTGTATAGTCCATGGGGTCGCAGAACTGGACACGACTGAGCGACTTTCACTTTAGGAATAGTCAGATGCTTACTAAAGACCACTAGTTGAAGAGCACTGGCCATCTGCTTCAAGGTTTCTTTGTTTGTTTTTTTAACAGCCATTCCTTCTAGCTGAAACGCCTCTTTCTCTCTCCTCTCTTTTGCTTGACTAACCCCTATGTATTCTCTTAGGTGCTGCTTTTTTTTTTTTGAGCTTTCAAACTTTTATTTTATATACAAAGAGCTAGTATTGTTTCTGCATATGGTACATGTGCTGGATGATCCATTACAGGGAGTTCATTTAGGCCAAGTTAAAGAAGCTCATGTCCTTCAAGTACTGGCTGCACATCTTCAGTTCATTATTTCCAGATCAGACCCCGCTGGTTTGAGTAGACCAGCAAGAGTGAGAACCCTGGCCAAATTTTCTCAAATGGCTCCAGTAGAGCTGCTGGTGACCCACATTGCTTTCTCGGTGGCAACAAAGCAAAAGGAATAAGAGAGCACACATGTGTGCTCTTCAAAATTTGAGGACACAGTTGACCCAGAAGGCAGTGTTGACAAATGACTAGATGCTGCTTTTAAACGACTCTTCTTTCAGAAAACCTAGGCAAATCTATATAATACTATATAATATGTGTCACTTATATAATATATAAGTGACACTATATAATATAAGTGTCTCTCTTATGTGTTCACGAGACAAACCCTCCTGGCTTTGTTTTTCCTATCTCCCACAAGAGTGTAAGTTCAGCAAGATCAAGGACCTTACTACTACTACTACTACTACTACTAAGTCGCTTCAGTTGTGTCCAACTCTGTGGGACCCCATAGACGGCAGCCCACCAGGCTCTCCCGTCCCTGGGATTCTCCAGGCAAGAATACTGGAGTGGGGTGCCATTGCCTTCTCCATGTCCTTTTTACAATAAAGAAACACAGGTTCAGAGAAGTTTGTTCACTTGCTGAGTTGTGGAGCCAGGAGTTTAATCCAAATCTCTCTGACTCCAAAGCCTATGGTCTCCATCCCTGTGGTGCAGTTGGAGCGGCAAGCTGGACTCACGTGAAAATGCACGCAAATGGGCAATGGAGACCAAGCTGAGGGGGCAGCCAAGGTGTGAGGTATGAGACCAAGGTTCTGAAAGATCTTGCCTGGCTAGAAGAACGGAAGAGGTGGTACAATGAAATTTCCTAGGGATAAATTTCCATTTAAGTAAAAATCTACTGTTAAGTCCTGAGCAGAAGATAGGGGTTCCATTTCCAAGGCAAACCATTCAATATCACAGTAATCCAAGTTTATGCCCCAACCAGTAACACTGAAGAA
>NW_011494881.1:7958106-7959849 GCF_000754665.1 Bison bison bison | reverse complement strand
AGCTCACCAGGCTCTCCCGTCCCTGGGATTCTCCAGGCAAGAATACTGGAGTGGGTTGCCATTTCCTTCTCCAATGCATGAAAGTGAAAAGCGAAAGTGAAGTCACTCAGTCGTGTCCGACTCTTAGCGACCCTATGGACTGCAGCCCACCAGGCTCCTCCATCCATGGGATTTTCCAGGCAAGAGTGCTGGAGTAGGGTGCCATTGTCAGCAAGATCAAGGACCTTATCTTTCCTGTATTCACAGGGTACAATCCCTGACACATAAGAAATATTCAGTAAATACTCAATAAACACTTGTTGAATGAAAGAATGGATTTTTTTCAAGTACAGGATATCATGAAATCATCTGGCCATCAAAATCATTAACTTTAAAAGGTCACAAACTTATTTCTAGGTTAACTGAACCTTGATGAAATTATAGCAAACATAAACACTACAGAATGCAACTACTGCACTGCACTATTTGAAAAGATAGTTTCTGCACAAGTGTTTCAAATTTGGAGAAAGCAAAATATAAATGAAAGGAATAACCATATGGAGAAAGGAAACAGGAAAAAGAAAAGATGAAATGGAAAAGCTTTACAGGAATCAATTTGATTCTCCACTAATGGTTCCCTTGTGTGGTAAAATGATAGGGCCAAAACAGACACTGCATCCTTTCCTTCTACCTACAATAAGACATCCGATCTGTACATTAAAATTTAATGAGATTCATAAAGCCAAACAAATCCCACCATGACTAACCAGTAGGCAGAAACAGGAAGGAGTCTGTCTTGTCTATGGAAAGTAAGATTTTACTTAAACATTCAACCTGCCTGGCTTCTTAAAGTGATCTGCTTTTTAATACAAATCTTTTTTTAAAAGCATGTTAGAGAATGACAGTAGGGATAAAGTCTATTTCTTAAATAATTATAAAATTTAAAAAAATAAATCTTGACTATATATTAATCATAATGAGTTAGCTACTTTGAACCAATTAGCTAACACATTTTAAGGTTTCTCTCTGCCTTTGAGTCTTCAATCTAAATTAGTAGAAAGCTCTTCTGCTTTAGATCAATGAACCAATGACAGCCTCACAGGACCCACTCATAACCCTCAAGTCCATTCTTCATAAAATTACTACATGATATAACACCATATCATTTAAGAGATGGAAAGGTTCCAAACTATTCAGTTTCATGTGATTTCAATTATCACTAATCAAGATGTTTTAACTTATGCTGAATTTTTTTAAGAAAAATAAGAGAAAAACAGATTTAGAGACTATAAAGATTCACTGCCACAAGACATTTTTAAAGATTCTTCTAGACTGCATCCAGAAGTGAGTTCAGTTCAGTTCACTGGCTCAGTCGTGTCCAACTCTTTGCGACCCCATGGACCGCACCATGCCAGTTTACTCAAACTCATGTCCATTGAGCTGCTGATGCCATACAACCATCTCATCTTCGGTCATCCCCTTCTCCTCAAGCCTTCAATCCTTCCCACAATCAGGATCTTTTCAAATGAGTCAGTTTTTTTGCATCAGGTGGCCAAATTATTGGAGTTTCAGCTTCAGCATCAGTCCTTCCAATGAATATTCAGGACTGATCTCCTTTAGAATGGACTGGTTGGATCTCCTTGCTGTCCAAGGGACTCTCAAGAGTCTTCTCCAACACCACAGTTCAAAAGCATCAATTCTTTGGCACTCAGCCTTCTTCACAGTCCAACTCTCACATCCATACATGACCACTGGAAAAAACCC